>NW_011916756.1:0-110672 GCF_000151845.1 Pteropus vampyrus | reverse complement strand
TGTTCTAGTGTCTGAATTCAGTGCGTGAGAAGAAAGAGCCCGAGTCACTCTGAAAGACCCCGCCCCCCAACCCTGTTCATCACAAGCGTCTGAGTCCCCTTCAGCATTTACGCTCCCTTGCGACACGGGGCAGCCTGATCCCGCTTCGTACGAATTTCCAAGAAGAAACCAGTCGGTGTTCCGAAATGGCATTCGTTCTTTGCACATGAGAGAAGAGTCCAAGGCAGCTTATACACAGCAGATATACAATCTCCTCTGGGGTGCCGTACGGCAGGCAATTCTGATGACACGTTCTCCCTTGCCATGTACGATGAGTTGGGAAACAGAAGCTTGCAGAAAGCCAGTGGCTCCTCAGAGACAGCCCACCTCGTGGTTCAGCATAATGGGATTCCCACCTTTGTGTCTCTAACGGTGAGTTACAGCCTCCTCAGAAACCTCTTTGGGAGTCCCTTTCGAGGTCTAGAGGAGCTCCAAAACGTATTTCTCTCGATTTAGGGTACGCTTGGCTGCAGATACGGCTTACAACCACGTCCTCACCAGGAAACTTTCTCTTGGCATTCGCCGGGGACGCGGCAAAGAGGGTCCAGCGGCTTCTTACTTTTCGCCAAGAAACGCGGCACAGTATAGCTGGGAAAGATCCACGGCTGAAGCTCGAGGAAAGCTGCCGTTGCATTCGTTTCTGCTCAAGGAGTCGAAGCAGATGCTTCGTCGGAGAGCATAGATCCCTCAAGGAGTCTTTCTCTGCTGTCTTGTTGCCGAGGTCCTGGCGCCAAGGAAAAAGCAGCAGTCGTGTCAGCGTGGGATGATGGTCCCCGCGGAAAAGAGCACGGGAGCGAATGTTGCTCAGAATCCATGGATTCCAGGTAACGACTGTCAATCCTTCCTCGCCATTGCGTGAGCGCTGTCTTAGACGTCACGGGACACACCAATAGTCGCACTGAATCTTTCCGTGCACTGCCAACTCAGCAAAAGCACATGTTCCCCAACAGGTTTCCTTGACAAGTGAAACATGCTTCCAGTAAACCTTATAGTGCTTTAGGGCCTCTTCATGGGCCGCAACGACATAGAGCGTGCAAACCCCATGCCGGCCTCTTTCCCACAACCGTTTGCGTCCCCTTCATCATTTACGCTCCCTTGCAACACACGGCAGTCTGTTCCCGCTTCGCACGAATTTCCCCGATGACGACGGGCAGTTTCACTAATGACTTTCGTCCTCGGTAGATGTTCCAAGACTCCAAGGATGCCTACTTAGAGCAGATGACAACTCGCCTCTTAGACGCAGCTTCGGCAAACCTGTCCCGTGTTTATATAGATTCCACGACACAGTGCCCCCGTTTAGGGAATCGCCTTCGCGAGAAATCACATTGCATTCACGACTTGGCCGGAAAGATTTCTCATCACGTTCGCCTGGACGCCACCCAAGAGATCCACTGGCTTCTCCTTCTCTTCGGACAGCAAACAGGGTACAATGGAGCTGGGAAGATCCACTAGTATAAGCCCCAGGAAAGCTGCCATTGCACGTGATTCTCTTCGTGGAGTCTAAGCAGGGGGCTTATTCGAGAGCGTGGCGTTCCAAAGACTGTTGCTCCTCAGTATGTACTACTGGTTTCTAGGCGCGGGTAAGACACCTAAAGTGGCGTCAGACTGGGTCGTTAGTTGGCTACGCGCAGAAAAGCGGGAGTGATCAGACATGTATTCCACGGAGAACGGGCAGGAAATGTAACACTTTCCGCTACTTGGAGCGGGCACTGCCATCGACTTCACGGGACACACCACTAGTAGCCTGGACTCGTTGCCTGCACCTCTGGCTTACCAAAGGCACCTATTCCGAAACCTGTTTCCTGACACGTGCTGTGATCTTTCGTTCACTTTGACAGTGTTTCCACACCCTCTTCATGGGAAGAAACCAAAGACAGCATGGAAACGCCATCCCGGCATTTCCTCTTCATCATGTGCGCTCCCTTCCATCACACGGCGGTCTGTTCCCGCTTCGTAGGAATTTCCACTAAGGCGCCGGTCATTCTTCACTAATCGCTTGCATCCTTGGTAGCTGTGACAAGCGTCCAAGGAAGCTTGCAGAGTGCAGATGGCAGACGGCCTCTTAGACCATGCGGCCGGAAAATCCGCCGAGAAATTTCCCCTTGGCCTATCGGATGCGTTCGGTGCACCTCAAAGACACAGAAGCTTGCGGCCTGGAAGCGGCTCGATTCAAAGCCGTCGTTGCCAGCATTTTGGCTCGGAGCGACCTACATTCGTCATGAAACATGTGGAGATCTGCGCCAGAATGCCCTCACAGGGTGTCAGTGCCTCTTCAGAAACGGCTTGGGAAACGATTTCCACGTTGCTGGACGCTCCGCTCGCCATTTGGTCTTCATGCATGGAATGAAGTTTGTGAGAAAACGCAGGACGACCCCTTCCTCCCCAGAAAGCTTTCCCATCGCATTCGCCTGGGACACTACGGAGAAGATCCGCTGGCTTCTGTGAACTCTGGTCACGAAAGAGTGTACGGCGGAGCTGCTGCGGATCCACTCGTACGAGCTACAGGAAAGCCGCCATTGCCTTCGTACGTGTCCACATAGTCTAAGCAGATGGTTTGTTCGAGAGCTTGGATCTCCGAAGACCTTGGCTCCCCAACGGGTGTTACTGAACTCCGGGCGCTGGCCAGAAAGCTACGGTCGTGTAAGCCTGGCTGGCTCGTGGCCTGCCGTCAAGAACACGGGGGCCAAGTTCTTTCTCAAATCAGAACTGAACTCAGCGAAGAAGAGAGAAGAACCTTACCCTTGCCTCTACACTGTTTCAAGGCCGCCTTAGACTTCCCGGGACACACCGAGAGTAGCTTGGGATCATTCACAGCACTTCTGGCTTACCAAACGCACGTCTCGAAAAACCTGTTCCCTTGACATACGACGCAATGTTTCCCTAACTGTGCTAGTGTCTGAAATTCAGTGCGTGAGAAGAAAGAGCCCGAGTATTGAAAGACCCCCCCCCAACCCTGTTCATCACAAGCGTCTGAGTCCCCTTCAGCATTTACGCTCCCTTGCGACACGGGGCAGCCTGATCCCGCTTCGAACGAATTTCCACGAAGAAACCAGTCGGTGTTCCGAAATCGCATTCGTTCTTTGCACATGAGAGAAGAGTCCAAGGCAGCTTATACACAGCAGATATACAATCTCCTCTGGGGTGCCGTACGGCAGGCAATTCTGATGACACGTTCTCCCTTGCCATGTACGATGAGTTGGGAAACAGAAGCTTGCAGAAAGCCAGTGGCTCCTCAGAGACAGCCCACCTCCTGGTTCAGCATAATGGGATTCCCACCTTTGTGTCTCTAACGGTGAGTTAGAGCCTCCTCAGAAACCTCTTTGGGAGTCCCTTTCGAGGTCTAGAGGAGCTCCAAAACGTATTTCTCTCGATTTAGGGTACGGTTGGCTGCAGATACGGCTTACAACCACGTCCTCACCAGGAAACTTTCTCTTGGCATTCTCCGGGGACGCGGCAAAGAGGGTCCAGCGGCTTTTTACTTTTCGCCAAGAAACGCGGCACAGTATAGCTGGGAAAGATCCACGGCTGAAGCTCGAGGAAAGCTGCCGTTGCATTCGTTTCTGTTCAAGGAGTCAAAGCAGATGCTTCGTCGGAGAGCATAGATCCCTCAAGGGTCTTTCTCTGCTGTCTTGTTGCCGAGGTCCTGGCGCCAAGGAAAAAGCAGCAGTCGTGTCAGCGTGGGATGATGGTCCCCGCGGAAAAGAACACGGGAGCGAATGTTGCTCAGAATCCATGGATTCCAGGTAACGACTGTCAATCCTTCCTCGCCATTGCGTGAGCGCTGTCTTAGACGTCACGGGACACACCAATAGTCGCACTGAATCTTTCCGTGCACTGCCAACTCAGCAAAAGCACATGTTCCCCAACAGGTTTCCTTGACAAGTGAAACATGCTTCCAGTAAACCTTATAGTGCTTTAGGGCCTCTTCATGGGCCGCAACGACATAGAGCGTTGAAACCCCATGCCGGCCTCTTTCCCACAACCGTTTGCGTCCCCTTCATCATTTACGCTCCCTTGCAACACACGGCAGTCTGTTCCCGCTTCGCACGAATTTCCCCGAAGACGACGGGCAGTTTCACTAATGGCTTTCGTCCTCGGTAGATGTTCCAAGACTCCAAGGATGCCTACTTAGAGCAGATGACAACTCGCCTCTTAGACGCAGCTTCGGCAAACCTGTCCCGTGTTTATATAGAGTCCACGACACAGTGCCCCCGTTTAGGGAATCGCCTTCGCGAGAAATCACATTGCATTCACGACTTGGCCGGAAAGATTCCTCATCACGTTCGCCTGGACGCCACCCAGAAAGAAGATCCACTGGCTTCTCCTTCTCTTCGGACAGCAAACAGCGTACAATGGAGCTGGGAAGATCCACTAGTATAAGCCCCAGGAAAGCTGCCGTTGCACGTGATTCTCTTCGTGGAGTCTAAGCAGGGGGCTGATTCGAGAGCATGGCGCCCCAAAGACGATTGCTCCCCAGTCTGTACTACTGGTTTCTGGGCGCGGGTAAGACACCTACAGTGGCGTCAGTCTGGGTCGTTAGTTGGCTACGCGCAGAAAAGCGGGAGTGACCGTATTGCTCAGATCAGACACGTATTCCACGGAGAACGGGCAGGAAATGTAACACTTTCTGCTACTTGGAGCGGGCACTGCCATCGACTTCACGGGACACACCACTAGTAGCCTGGACTCGTTGCCTGCACCTCTGGCTTACCAAAGGCACCTATTCCGAAACCTGTTTCCTGACACGTGCTGTGATCTTTCGTTCACTTTGACAGTGTTTCCACACCCTTTTCATGGGAAGAAACCAAAGACAGCGTGGAAACGCCATCCCGGCATTTCCTCTTCATCATTTGTGCTCCTCTTCATCATTTGCGCTCCCTTCCATCACACGGCGGTCTGTTCCCGCTTCGTACGAATTTCCACTAAGGCGCCGGTCATTCTTCACTAATCGCTTGCATCCTTGGTAGCTGTGACAAGCGTCCAAGAAAGCTTGCAGAGTGCAGATGGCAGACGGCCTCTTAGACCATGCGGCCGGAAAATCCGCCGAGAAATTTCCCCTTGGCCTATCGGATGCGTTCGGTGCACCTCAAAGACACAGAAGCTTGCGGCCTGGAAGCGGCTCGATTCAAAGCCGTCGTTGCCAGCATTTTGGCTCGGAGCGACCTACATTCGTCATGAAACATGTGGAGATCTGCGCCTGAATGCCCTCACAGGGTGTCAGTGCCTCTTCAGAAACGGCTTGGGAAACGATTTCCACGTTGCTGGACGCTCCGCTCGCCATTTGGTCTTCATGCATGGAATGAAGTTTGTGAGAAAACGCAGGATGACCCCTTCCTCCCCAGAAAGCTTTCCCATCGCATTCGCCTGGGACACTACGGAGAAGATCCGCTGGCTTCTGTGAACTCTGGTCACGAAAGAGTGTACGGCGGAGCTGCTGCGGATCCACTCGTACGAGCTACAGGAAAGCCGCCATTGCCTTCGTACGTGTCCACATAGTCTAAGCAGATGGTTTGTTCGAGAGCTTGGATCTCCGAAGACCTTGGCTCCCCAACGGGTGTTACTGAACTCCGGGCGCTGGCCAGAAAGCTACGGTCGTGTAAGCCTGGCTGGCTCGTGGCCTGCCGTCAAGACCACGGGGGCCAAGTTCTTTCTCAAATCAGAACTGAACTCAGCGAAGAAGAGAGAAGAACCTTACCCTTGCCTCTACACTGTTTCAAGGCCGCCTTAGACTTCCCGGGACACACCGAGAGTAGCTTGGGATCATTCACAGCACTTCTGGCTTACCAAACGCACGTCTCGAAAAACCCGTTCCCTTGACATACGACGCAATCTTTCCCTAACTGTTCTAGTGTCTGAAATTCAGTGCGTGAGAAGAAAGAGCTCGGGTATTGTAAGACCCCCCCCCCAACCCTGTTCATCACAAGCGTCTGAGTCCCCTTCAGCATTTACGCTCCCTTGCGACACGGGGCAGCCTGATCCCGCTTCGAACGAATTTCCACGAAGAAACCAGTCGGTGTTCCGAAATCGCATTCGTTCTTTGCACATGAGAGAAGAGTCCAAGGCAGCTTATACACAGCAGATATACAATCTCCTCTGGGGTGCCGTACGGCAGGCAATTCTGATGACACGTTCTCCCTTGCCATGTACGATGAGTTGGGAAACAGAAGCTTGCAGAAAGCCAGTGGCTCCTCAGAGACAGCCCACCTCCTGGTTCAGCATAATGGGATTCCCACCTTTGTGTCTCTAACGGTGAGTTAGAGCCTCCTCAGAAACCTCTTTGGGAGTCCCTTTCGAGGTCTAGAGGAGCTCCAAAACGTATTTCTCTCGATTTAGGGTACGCTTGGCTGCAGATACGGCTTACAACCACGTCCTCACCAGGAAACTTTCTCTTGGCATTCGCCGGGGACGCGGCAAAGAGGGTCCAGCGGCTGCTTACTTTTCGCCAAGAAACGCGGCACAGTATAGCTGGGAAAGATCCACGGCTGAAGCTCGAGGAAAGCTGCCGTTGCATTCGTTTCTGCTCAAGGAGTCGAAGCAGATGCTTCGTCGGAGAGCATAGATCCCTCAAGGGTCTTTCTCTGCTGTCTTGTTGCCGAGGTCCTGGCGCCAAGGAAAAAGCAGCAGTCGTGTCAGCGTGGGATGATGGTCCCCGCGGAAAAGAGCACGGGAGCGAATGTTGCTCAGAATCCATGGATTCCAGGTAACGACTGTCAATCCTTCCTCGCCATTGCGTGAGCGCTGTCTTAGACGTCACGGGACACACCAATAGTCGCACTGAATCTTTCCGTGCACTGCCAACTCAGCAAAAGCACATGTTCCCCAACAGGTTTCCTTGACAAGTGAAACATGCTTCCAGTAAACCTTATAGTGCTTTAGGGCCTCTTCATGGGCCGCAACGACATAGAGCGTGCAAACCCCATGCCGGCCTCTTTCCCACAACCGTTTGCGTCCCCTTCATCATTTACGCTCCCTTGCAACACACGGCAGTCTGTTCCCGCTTCGCACGAATTTCCCCGATGACGACGGGCAGTTTCACTAATGGCTTTCGTCCTCGGTAGATGTTCCAAGACTCCAAGGATGCCTACTTAGAGCAGATGACAACTCGCCTCTTAGACGCAGCTTCGGCAAACCTGTCCCGTGTTTATATAGAGTCCACGACACAGTGCCCCCGTTTAGGGAATCGCCTTCGCGAGAAATCACATTGCATTCACGACTTGGCCGGAAAGATTTCTCATCACGTTCGCCTGGACGCCACCCAGAAAGAAGATCCACTGGCTTCTCCTTCTCTTCGGACAGCAAACAGCGTACAATGGAGCTGGGAAGATCCACTAGTATAAGCCCCAGGAAAGCTGCCGTTGCACGTGATTCTCTTCGTGGAGTCTAAGCAGGGGGCTGATTCGAGAGCATGGCGCCCCAAAGACGATTGCTCCCCAGTCTGTACTACTGGTTTCTGGGCGCGGGTAAGACACCTACAGTGGCGTCAGACTGGGTCGTTAGTTGGCTACGCGCAGAAAAGCGGGAGTGACCGTATTGCTCAGATCAGACACGTATTCCACGGAGAACGGGCAGGAAATGTAACACTTTCCGCTACTTGGAGCGGGCACTGCCATCGACTTCACGGGACACACCACTAGTAGCCTGGACTCGTTGCCTGCACCTCTGGCTTACCAAAGGCACCTATTCCGAAACCTGTTTCCTGACACGTGCTGTGATCTTTCGTTCACTTTGACAGTGTTTCCACACCCTCTTCATGGGAAGAAACCAAAGACAGCGTGGAAACGCCATCCCGGCATTTCCTCTTCATCATTTGCGCTCCTCTTCATCATTTGCGCTCCCTTCCATCACACGGCGGTCTGTTCCCGCTTCGTACGAATTTCCACTAAGGCGCCGGTCATTCTTCACTAATCGCTTGCATCCTTGGTAGCCGTGACAAGAGTCCAAGGAAGCTTGCAGAGTGCAGATGGCAGACGGCCTCTTAGACCATGCGGCCGGAAAATCCGCCGAGAAATTTCCCCTTGGCCTATCGGATGCGTTCGGTGCACCTCAAAGACACAGAAGCTTGCGGCCTGGAAGCGGCTCGATTCAAAGCCGTCGTTGCCAGCATTTTGGCTCGGAGCGACCTACATTCGTCATGAAACATGTGGAGATCTGCGCCTGAATGCCCTCACAGGGTGTCAGTGCCTCTTCAGAAACGGCTTGGGAAACGATTTCCACGTTGCTGGACGCTCCGCTCGCCATTTGGTCTTCATGCATGGAATGAAGTTTGTGAGAAAACGCAGGACGACCCCTTCCTCCCCAGAAAGCTTTGCCATCGCATTCGCCTGGGACACTACGGAGAAGATCCGCTGGCTTCTGTGAACTCTGGTCACGAAAGAGTGTACGGCGGAGCTGCTGCGGATCCACTCGTACGAGCTACAGGAAAGCCGCCATTGCCTTCGTACGTGTCCACATAGTCTAAGCAGATGGTTTGTTCGAGAGCTTGGATCTCCGAAGACCTTGGCTCCCCAACGGGTGTTACTGAACTCCGGGTGCTGGCCAGAAAGCTACGGTCGTGTAAGCCTGGCTGGCTCGTGGCCTGCCGTCAAGAACACGGGGGCCAAGTTCTTTCTCAAATCAGAACTGAACTCAGCGAAGAAGAGAGAAGAACCTTACCCTTGCCTCTACACTGTTTCAAGGCCGCCTTAGACTTCCCGGGACACACCGAGAGTAGCTTGGGATCATTCACAGCACTTCTGGCTTACCAAACGCACGTCTCGAAAAACCCGTTCCCTTGACATACGACGCAATCTTTCCCTAACTGTTCTAGTGTCTGAAATTCAGTGCGTGAGAAGAAAGAGCTCGGGTATTGAAAGAACCCCCCCCAACCCTGTTCATCACAAGCGTCTGAGTCCCCTTCAGCATTTACGCTCCCTTGCGACACGGGGCAGCCTGATCCCGCTTCGAACGAATTTCCACGAAGAAACCAGTCGGTGTTCCGAAATCGCATTCGTTCTTTGCACATGAGAGAAGAGTCCAAGGCAGCTTACACACAGCAGACATACAATCTCCTCTGGGGTGCCGTACGGCAGGCAATTCTGATGACACGTTCTCCCTTGCCATGTACGATGAGTTGGGAAACAGAAGCTTGCAGAAAGCCAGTGGCTCCTCAGAGACAGCCCACCTCGTGGTTCAGCATAATGGGATTCCCACCTTTGTGTCTCTAACGGTGAGTTAGAGCCTCCTCAGAAACCTCTTTGGGAGTCCCTTTCGAGGTCTAGAGGAGCTCCAAAACGTATTTCTCTCGATTTAGGGTACGGTTGGCTGCAGATACGGCTTACAACCACGTCCTCACCAGGAAACTTTCTCTTGGCATTCGCCGGGGACGCGGCAAAGAGGGTCCAGCGGCTTCTTACTTTTCGCCAAGAAACGCGGCACAGTATAGCTGGGAAAGATCCACGGCTGAAGCTCGAGGAAAGCTGCCGTTGCATTCGTTTCTGCTCAAGGAGTCGAAGCAGATGCTTCGTCGGAGAGCATAGATCCCTCAAGGGTCTTTCTCTGCTGTCTTGTTGCCGAGGTCCTGGCGCCAAGGAAAAAGCAGCAGTCGTGTCAGCGTGGGATGATGGTCCCCGCGGAAAAGAACACGGGAGCGAATGTTGCTCAGAATCCATGGATTCCAGGTAACGACTGTCAATCCTTCCTCGCCATTGCGTGAGCGCTGTCTTAGACGTCACGGGACACACCAATAGTCGCACTGAATCTTTCCGTGCACTTCGACCTCAGCAAAAGCACATGTTCCCCAACAGGTTTCCTTGACAAGTGAAACATGCTTCCAGTAAACCTTATAGTGCTTTAGGGCCTCTTCATGGGCCGTAACGACATAGAGCGTGCAAACCCCATGCCGGCCTCTTTCCCACAACCGTGTGCGTCCCCTTCATCATTTACGCTCCCTTGCAACACACGGCAGTCTGTTCCCGCTTCGCACGAATTTCCCCGATGACGACGGGCAGTTTCACTAATGGCTTTCGTCCTCGGTAGATGTTCCAAGACTCCAAGGATGCCTACTTAGAGCAGATGACAACTCGCCTCTTAGACGCAGCTTCGGCAAACCTGTCCCGTGTTTATATAGAGTCCACGACACAGTGCCCCCGTTTAGGGAATCGCCTTCGCGAGAAATCACATTGCATTCAGGACTTGGCCGGAAAGATTCCTCATCACGTTCGCCTGGACGCCACCCAGAAAGAAGATCCACTGGCTTCTCCTTCTCTTCGGACAGCAAACAGCGTACAATGGAGCTGGGAAGATCCACTAGTATAAGCCCCAGGAAAGCTGCCGTTGCACGTGATTCTCTTCGTGGAGTCTAAGCAGGGGGCTGATTCGAGAGCATGGCGCCCCAAAGACTATTGCTCCCCAGTCTGTACTACTGGTTTCTGGGCGCGGGTAAGACACCTACAGTGGCGTCAGTCTGGGTCGTTAGTTGGCTACGCGCAGAAAAGCGGGAGTGACCGTATTGCTCAGATCAGACACGTATTCCACGGAGAACGGGCAGGAAATGTAACACTTTCCGCTACTTGGAGCGGGCACTGCCATCGACTTCACGGGACACACCACTAGTAGCCTGGACTCGTTGCCTGCACCTCTGGCTTACCAAAGGCACCTATTCCGAAACCTGTTTCCTGACACGTGCTGTGATCTTTCGTTCACTTTGACAGTGTTTCCACACCCTCTTCATGGGAAGAAACCAAAGACAGCATGGAAACGCCATCCCGGCATTTCCTCTTCATCCTTTGCGCTCCTCTTCATCATTTGCGCTCCCTTCCATCACACGGCGGTCTGTTCCCGCTTCGTACGAATTTCCACGAAGGCGCCGGTCATTCTTCACTAAACGCTTGCATCCTTGGTAGCTGTGACAAGAGTCCAAGGAAGCTTGCCGAGTGCAGATGGCAGACGGCCTCTTAGACCATGCGGCCGGAAAATCCGCCGAGAAATTTCCCCTTGGCCTATCGGATGCGTTCGGTGCACCTCAAAGACACAGAAGCTTGCGGCCTGGAAGCGGCTCGATTCAAAGCCGTCGTTGCCAGCATTTTGGCTCGGAGCGACCTACATTCGTCATGAAACATGTGGAGATCTGCGCCTGAATGCCCTCACAGGGTGTCAGTGCCTCTTCAGAAACGGCTTGGGAAACGATTTCCACGTTGCTGGACGCTCCGCTCGCCATTTGGTCTTCATGCATGGAATGAAGTTTGTGAGAAAACGCAGGACGACCCCTTCCTCCCCAGAAAGCTTTGCCACCGCATTCGCCTGGGACACTACGGAGAAGATCCGCTGGCTTCTGTGAACTCTGGTCACGAAAGAGTGTACGGCGGAGCTGCTGCGGATCCACTCGTACGAGCTACAGGAAAGCCGCCATTGCCTTCGTACGTGTCCACATAGTCTAAGCAGATGGTTTGTTCGAGAGCTTGGATCTCCGAAGACCTTGGCTCCCCAACGGGTGTTACTGAACTCCGGGCGCTGGCCAGAAAGCTACGGTCGTGTAAGCCTGGCTGGCTCGTGGCCTGCCGTCAAGAACACGGGGGCCAAGTTCTTTCTCAAATCAGAACTGAACTCAGCGAAGAAGAGAGAAGAACCTTACCCTTGCCTCTACACTGTTTCAAGGCCGCCTTAGACTTCCCGGGACACACCGAGAGTAGCTTGGGATCATTCACAGCACTTCTGGCTTACCAAACGCACGTCTCGAAAAACCCGTTCCCTTGACATACGACGCAATCTTTCCCTAACTGTTCTAGTGTCTGAAATTCAGTGCGTGAGAAGAAAGAGCTCGGGTATTGAAAGAACCCCCCCCAACCCTGTTCATCACAAGCGTCTGAGTCCCCTTCAGCATTTACGCTCCCTTGCGACACGGGGCAGCCTGATCCCGCTTCGAACGAATTTCCACGAAGAAACCAGTCGGTGTTCCGAAATCGCATTCGTTCTTTGCACATGAGAGAAGAGTCCAAGGCAGCTTACACACAGCAGACATACAATCTCCTCTGGGGTGCCGTACGGCAGGCAATTCTGATGACACGTTCTCCCTTGCCATGTACGATGAGTTGGGAAACAGAAGCTTGCAGAAAGCCAGTGGCTCCTCAGAGACAGCCCACCTCGTGGTTCAGCATAATGGGATTCCCACCTTTGTGTCTCTAACGGTGAGTTAGAGCCTCCTCAGAAACCTCTTTGGGAGTCCCTTTCGAGGTCTAGAGGAGCTCCAAAACGTATTTCTCTCGATTTAGGGTACGCTTGGCTGCAGATACGGCTTACAACCACGTCCTCACCAGGAAACTTTCTCTTGGCATTCGCCGGGGACGCGGCAAAGAGGGTCCAGCGGCTTCTTACTTTTCGCCAAGAAACGCGGCACAGTATAGCTGGGAAAGATCCACGGCTGAAGCTCGAGGAAAGCTGCCGTTGCATTCGTTTCTGCTCAAGGAGTCGAAGCAGATGCTTCGTCGGAGAGCATAGATCCCTCAAGGGTCTTTCTCTGCTGTCTTGTTCCCGAGGTCCTGGCGCCAAGGAAAAAGCAGCAGTCGTGTCAGCGTGGGATGATGGTCCCCGCGGAAAAGAACACGGGAGCGAATGTTGCTCAGAATCCATGGATTCCAGGTAACGACTGTCAATCCTTCCTCGCCATTGCGTGAGCGCTGTCTTAGACGTCACGGGACACACCAATAGTCGCACTGAATCTTTCCGTGCACTTCGACCTCAGCAAAAGCACATGTTCCCCAACAGGTTTCCTTGACAAGTGAAACATGCTTCCAGTAAACCTTATAGTGCTTTAGGGCCTCTTCATGGGCCGTAACGACATAGAGCGTGCAAACCCCATGCCGGCCTCTTTCCCACAACCGTGTGCGTCCCCTTCATCATTTACGCTCCCTTGCAACACACGGCAGTCTGTTCCCGCTTCGCACGAATTTCCCCGATGACGACGGGCAGTTTCACTAATGGCTTTCGTCCTCGGTAGATGTTCCAAGACTCCAAGGATGCCTACTTAGAGCAGATGACAAATCGCCTCTTAGACGCAGCTTCGGCAAACCTGTCCCGTGTTTATATAGAGTCCACGACACAGTGCCCCCGTTTAGGGAATCGCCTTCGCGAGAAATCACATTGCATTCAGGACTTGGCCGGAAAGATTCCTCATCACGTTCGCCTGGACGCCACCCAGAAAGAAGATCCACTGGCTTCTCCTTCTCTTCGGACAGCAAACAGCGTACAATGGAGCTGGGAAGATCCACTAGTATAAGCCCCAGGAAAGCTGCCGTTGCACGTGATTCTCTTCGTGGAGTCTAAGCAGGGGGCTGATTCGAGAGCATGGCACCCCAAAGACTATTGCTCCCCAGTCTGTACTACTGGTTTCTGGGCGCGGGTAAGACACCTACAGTGGCGTCAGTCTGGGTCGTTAGTTGGCTACGCGCAGAAAAGCGGGAGTGACCGTATTGCTCAGATCAGACACGTATTCCACGGAGAACGGGCAGGAAATGTAACACTTTCCGCTACTTGGAGCGGGCACTGCCATCGACTTCACGGGACACACCACTAGTAGCCTGGACTCGTTGCCTGCACCTCTGGCTTACCAAAGGCACCTATTCCGAAACCTGTTTCCTGACACGTGCTGTGATCTTTCGTTCACTTTGACAGTGTTTCCACACCCTCTTCATGGGAAGAAACCAAAGACAGCGTGGAAACGCCATCCCGGCATTTCCTCTTCATCATTTGCGCTCCTCTTCATCATTTGCGCTCCCTTCCATCACACGGCGGTCTGTTCCCGCTTCGTACGAATTTCCACTAAGGCGCCGGTCATTCTTCACTAATCGCTTGCATCCTTGGTAGCTGTGACAAGCGTCCAAGGAAGCTTGCAGAGTGCAGATGGCAGACGGCCTCTTAGACCATGCGGCCGGAAAATCCGCCGAGAAATTTCCCCTTGGCCTATCGGATGCGTTCGGTGCACCTCAAAGACACAGAAGCTTGCGGCCTGGAAGCGGCTCGATTCAAAGCCGTCGTTGCCAGCATTTTGGCTCGGAGCAACCTACATTCGTCATGAAACATGTGGAGATCTGCGCCAGAATGCCCTCACAGGGTGTCAGTGCCTCTTCAGAAACGGCTTGGGAAACGATTTCCACGTTGCTGGACGCTCCGCTCGCCATTTGGTCTTCATGCATGGAATGAAGTTTGTGAGAAAACGCAGGACGACCCCTTCCTCCCCAGAAAGCTTTCCCATCGCATTCGCCTGGGACACTACGGAGAAGATCCGCTGGCTTCTGTGAACTCTGGTCACGAAAGAGTGTACGGCGGAGCTGCTGCGGATCCACTCGTACGAGCTACAGGAAAGCCGCCATTGCCTTCGTACGTGTCCACATAGTCTAAGCAGATGGTTTGTTCGAGAGCTTGGATCTCACGAAGACCTTGGCTCCCCAACGGGTGTTACTGAACTCCGGGCGCTGGCCAGAAAGCTACGGTCGTGTAAGCCTGGCTGGGTCGTGGCCTGCCGTCAAGAACACGGGGGCCAAGTTCTTTCTCAAATCAGAACTGAACTCAGCGAAGAAGAGAGAAGAACCTTACCCTTGCCTCTACACTGTTTGAAGGCCGCCTTAGACTTCCCGGGACACACCGAGAGTAGCTTGGGATCATTCACAGCACTTCTGGCTTACCAAACGCACGTCTCGAAAAACCCGTTCCCTTGACATACGACGCAATCTTTCCCTAACTGTTCTAGTGTCTGAAATTCAGTGCGTGAGAAGAAAGAGCCCGAGTATTGAAAGACCCCGCCCCCCAACCCTGTTCATCACAAGCGTCTGAGTCCCCTTCAGCATTTACGCTCACTTGCGACACGGGGCAGCCTGATCCCGCTTCGAACGAATTTCCACGAAGAAACCAGTCGGTGTTCCGAAATGGCATTCGTTCTTTGCACATGAGAGAAGACTCCAAGGCAGCTTATACACAGCAGATATACAATCTCCTCTGGGGTGCCGTACGGCAGGCAATTCTGATGACACGTTCTCCCTTGCCATGTACGATGAGTTGGGAAACAGAAGCTTGCAGAAAGCCAGTGGCTCCTCAGAGACAGCCCACCTCGTGGTTCAGCATAATGGGATTCCCACCTTTGTGTCTCTAACGGTGAGTTAGAGCCTCCTCAGAAACCTCTTTGGGAGTCCCTTTCGAGGTCTAGAGGAGCTCCAAAACGTATTTCTCTCGATTTAGGGTACGCTTGGCTGCAGATACGGCTTACAACCACGTCCTCACCAGGAAACTTTCTCTTGGCATTCGCCGGGGACGCGGCAAAGAGGGTCCAGCGGCTTCTTACTTTTCGCCAAGAAACGCGGCACAGTATAGCTGGGAAAGATCCACGGCTGAAGCTCGAGGAAAGCTGCCGTTGCATTCGTTTCTGCTCAAGGAGTCGAAGCAGATGCTTCGTCGGAGAGCATAGATCCCTCAAGGGTCTTTCTCTGCTGTCTTGTTGCCGAGGTCCTGGCGCCAAGGAAAAAGCAGCAGTCGTGTCAGCGTGGGATGATGGTCCCCGCGGAAAAGAACACGGGAGCGAATGTTGCTCAGAATCCATGGATTCCAGGTAACGACTGTCAATCCTTCCTCGCCATTGCGTGAGCGCTGTCTTAGACGTCACGGGACACACCAATAGTCGCACTGAATCTTTCCGTGCACTTCGACCTCAGCAAAAGCACATGTTCCCCAACAGGTTTCCTTGACAAGTGAAACATGCTTCCAGTAAACCTTATAGTGCTTTAGGGCCTCTTCATGGGCCGTAACGACATAGAGCGTGCAAACCCCATGCCGGCCTCTTTCCCACAACCGTGTGCGTCCCCTTCATCATTTACGCTCCCTTGCAACACACGGCAGTCTGTTCCCGCTTCGCACGAATTTCCCCGATGACGACGGGCAGTTTCACTAATGGCTTTCGTCCTCGGTAGATGTTCCAAGACTCCAAGGATGCCTACTTAGAGCAGATGACAACTCGCCTCTTAGACGCAGCTTCGGCAAACCTGTCCCGTGTTTATATAGAGTCCACGACACAGTGCCCCCGTTTAGGGAATCGCCTTCGCGAGAAATCACATTGCATTCACGACTTGGCCGGAAAGATTCCTCATCACGTTCGCCTGGACGCCACCCAGAAAGAAGATCCACTGGCTTCTCCTTCTCTTCGGACAGCAAACAGCGTACAATGGAGCTGGGAAGATCCACTAGTATAAGCCCCAGGAAAGCTGCCGTTGCACGTGATTCTCTTCGTGGAGTCTAAGCAGGGGGCTGATTCGAGAGCATGGCGCCCCAAAGACTATTGCTCCCCAGTCTGTACTACTGGTTTCTGGGCGCGGGTAAGACACCTACAGTGGCGTCAGACTGGGTCGTTAGTTGGCTACGCGCAGAAAAGCGGGAGTGACCGTATTGCTCAGATCAGACACGTATTCCACGGAGAACGGGCAGGAAATGTAACACTTTCCGCTACTTGGAGCGGGCACTGCCATCGACTTCACGGGACACACCACTAGTAGCCTGGACTCGTTGCCTGCACCTCTGGCTTACCAAAGGCACCTATTCCGAAACCTGTTTCCTGACACGTGCTGTGATCTTTCGTTCACTTTGACAGTGTTTCCACACCCTCTTCATGGGAAGAAACCAAAGACAGCGTGGAAACGCCATCCCGGCATTTCCTCTTCATCATTTGCGCTCCCTTCCATCACACGGCGGTCTGTTCCCGCTTCGTACGAATTTCCACTAAGGCGCCGGTCATTCTTCACTAATCGCTTGCATCCTTGGTAGCCGTGACAAGAGTCCAAGGAAGCTTGCAGAGTGCAGATGGCAGACGGCCTCTTAGACCATGCGGCCGGAAAATCCGCCGAGAAATTTCCCCTTGGCCTAACGGATGCGTTCGGTGCACCTCAAAGACACAGAAGCTTGCGGCCTGGAAGCGGCTCGATTCAAAGCCGTCGTTGCCAGCATTTTGGCTCGGAGCGACCTACATTCGTCATGAAACATGTGGAGATCTGCGCCTGAATGCCCTCACAGGGTGTCAGTGCCTCTTCAGAAACGGCTTGGGAAACGATTTCCACGTTGCTGGACGCTCCGCTCGCCATTTGGTCTTCATGCATGGAATGAAGTTTGTGAGAAAACGCAGGACGACCCCTTCCTCCCCAGAAAGCTTTGCCATCGCATTCGCCTGGGACACTACGGAGAAGATCCGCTGGCTTCTGTGAACTCTGGTCACGAAAGAGTGTACGGCGGAGCTGCTGCGGATCCACTCGTACGAGCTACAGGAAAGCCGCCATTGCCTTCGTACGTGTCCACATAGTCTAAGCAGATGGTTTGTTCGAGAGCTTGGATCTCCGAAGACCTTGGCTCCCCAACGGGTGTTACTGAACTCCGGGCGCTGGCCAGAAAGCTACGGTCGTGTAAGCCTGGCTGGGTCGTGGCCTGCCGTCAAGAACACGGGGGCCAAGTTCTTTCTCAAATCAGAACTGAACTCAGCGAAGAAGAGAGAAGAACCTTACCCTTGCCTCTACACTGTTTCAAGGCCGCCTTAGACTTCCCGGGACACACCGAGAGTAGCTTGGGATCATTCACAGCACTTCTGGCTTACCAAACGCACGTCTCGAAGAACCCGTTCCCTTGACATACGACGCAATCTTTCCCTAACTGTTCTAGTGTCTGAAATTCAGTGCGTGAGAAGAAAGAGCTCGGGTATTGAAAGACCCCCCCCCAACCCTGTTCATCACAAGCGTCTGAGTCCCCTTCAGCATTTACGCTCCCTTGCGACACGGGGCAGCCTGATCCCGCTTCGAACGAATTTCCACGAAGAAACCAGTCGGTGTTCCGAAATGGCATTCGTTCTTTGCACATGAGAGAAGAGTCCAAGGCAGCTTATACACAGCAGATATACAATCTCCTCTGGGGTGCCGTACGGCAGGCAATTCTGATGACACGTTCTCCCTTGCCATGTACGATGAGTTGGGAAACAGAAGCTTGCAGAAAGCCAGTGGCTCCTCAGAGACAGCCCACCTCGTGATTCAGCATAATGGGATTGCCACCTTTGTGTCTCTAACGGTGAGTTAGAGCCTCCTCAGAAACCTCTTTGGGAGTCCCTTTCGAGGTCTAGAGGAGCTCCAAAATGTATTTCTCTCGATTTAGGGTACGCTTGGCTGCAGATACGGCTTACAACCACGTCCTCACCAGGAAACTTTCTCTTGGCATTCGCCGGGGACGCGGCAAAGAGGGTCCAGCGGCTTCTTACTTTTCGCCAAGAAACGCGGCACAGTATAGCTGGGAAAGATCCACGGCTGAAGCTCGAGGAAAGCTGCCGTTGCATTCGTTTCTGCTCAAGGAGTCGAAGCAGATGCTTCGTCGGAGAGCATAGATCCCTCAAGGGTCTTTCTCTGCTGTCTTGTTGCCGAGGTCCTGGCGCCAAGGAAAAAGCAGCAGTCGTGTCAGCGTGGGATGATGGTCCCCGCGGAAAAGAACACGGGAGCGAATGTTGCTCAGAATCCATGGATTCCAGGTAACGACTGTCAATCCTTCCTCGCCATTGCGTGAGCGCTGTCTTAGACGTCACGGGACACACCAATAGTCGCACTGAATCTTTCCGTGCACTTCGACCTCAGCAAAAGCACATGTTCCCCAACAGGTTTCCTTGACAAGTGAAACATGCTTCCAGTAAACCTTATAGTGCTTTAGGGCCTCTTCATGGGCCGTAACGACATAGAGCGTGGAAACCCCATGCCGGCCTCTTTCCCACAACCGTGTGCGTCCCCTTCATCATTTACGCTCCCTTGCAACACACGGCAGTCTGTTCCCGCTTCGCACGAATTTCCCCGATGACGACGGGCAGTTTCACTAATGGCTTTCGTCCTCGGTAGATGTTCCAAGACTCCAAGGATGCCTACTTAGAGCAGATGACAACTCGCCTCTTAGACGCAGCTTCGGCAAACCTGTCCCGTGTTTATATAGAGTCCACGACACAGTGCCCCCGTTTAGGGAATCGCCTTCGCGAGAAATCACATTGCATTCACGACTTGGCCGGAAAGATTTCTCATCACGTTCGCCTGGACGCCACCCAGAAAGAAGATCCACTGGCTTCTCCTTCTCTTCGGACAGCAAACAGCGTACAATGGAGCTGGGAAGATCCACTAGTATAAGCCCCAGGAAAGCTGCCGTTGCACGTGATTCTCTTCGTGGAGTCTAAGCAGGGGGCTGATTCGAGAGCATGGCGCCCCAAAGACTATTGCTCCCCAGTCTGTACTACTGGTTTCTGGGCGCGGGTAAGACACCTACAGTGGCGTCAGACTGGGTCGTTAGTTGGCTACGCGCAGAAAAGCGGGAGTGACCGTATTGCTCAGATCAGACACGTATTCCACGGAGAACGGGCAGGAAATGTAAAACTTTCCGCTACTTGGAGCGGGCACTGCCATCGACTTCACGGGACACACCACTAGTAGCCTGGACTCGTTGCCTGCACCTCTGGCTTACCAAAGGCACCTATTCCGAAACCTGTTTCCTGACACGTGCTGTGATCTTTCGTTCACTTTGACAGTGTTTCCACACCCTCTTCATGGGAAGAAACCAAAGACAGCGTGGAAACGCCATCCCGGCATTTCCTCTTCATCATTTGCGCTCCTCTTCATCATTTGCGCTCCCTTCCATCACACGGCGGTCTGTTCCCGCTTCGTACGAATTTCCACTAAGGCGCCGGTCATTCTTCACTAATCGCTTGCATCCTTGGTAGCTGTGACAAGCGTCCAAGGAAGCTTGCAGAGTGCAGATGGCAGACGGCCTCTTAGACCATGCGGCCGGAAAATCCGCCGAGAAATTTCCCCTTGGCCTATCGGATGCGTTCGGTGCACCTCAAAGACACAGAAGCTTGCGGCCTGGAAGCGGCTCGATTCAAAGCCGTCGTTGCCAGCATTTTGGCTCGGAGCGACCTACATTCGTCATGAAACATGTGGAGATCTGCGCCTGAATGCCCTCACAGGGTGTCAGTGCCTCTTCAGAAACGGCTTGGGAAACGATTTCCACGTTGCTGGACGCTCCGCTCGCCATTTGGTCTTCATGCATGGAATGAAGTTTGTGAGAAAACGCAGGACGACCCCTTCCTCCCCAGAAAGCTTTGCCATCGCATTCGCCTGGGACACTACGGAGAAGATCCGCTGGCTTCTGTGAACTCTGGTCACGAAAGAGTGTACGGCGGAGCTGCTGCGGATCCACTCGTACGAGCTACAGGAAAGCCGCCATTGCCTTCGTACGTGTCCACATAGTCTAAGCAGATGGTTTGTTCGAGAGCTTGGATCTCCGAAGACCTTGGCTCCCCAACGGGTGTTACTGAACTCCGGGCGCTGGCCAGAAAGCTACGGTCGTGTAAGCCTGGCTGGCTCGTGGCCTGCCGTCAAGAACACGGGGGCCAAGTTCTTTCTCAAATCAGAACTGAACTCAGCGAAGAAGAGAGAAGAACCTTACCCTTGCCTCTACACTGTTTCAAGGCCGCCTTAGACTTCCCGGGACACACCGAGAGTAGCTTGGGATCATTCACAGCACTTCTGGCTTACCAAACGCACGTCTCGAAAAACCCGTTCCCTTGACATACGACGCAATCTTTCCCTAACTGTTCTAGTGTCTGAAATTCAGTGCGTGAGAAGAAAGAGCCCGAGTATTGAAAGACCCCGCCCCCCAACCCTGTTCATCACAAGCGTCTGAGTCCCCTTCAGCATTTACGCTCCCTTGCGACACGGGGCAGCCTGATCCCGCTTCGAACGAATTTCCACGAAGAAACCAGTCGGTGTTCCGAAATGGCATTCGTTCTTTGCACATGAGAGAAGAGTCCAAGGCAGCTTATACACAGCAGATATACAATCTCCTCTGGGGTGCCGTACGGCAGGCAATTCTGATGACACGTTCTCCCTTGCCATGTACGATGAGTTGGGAAACAGAAGCTTGCAGAAAGCCAGTGGCTCCTCAGAGACAGCCCACCTCGTGGTTCAGCATAATGGGATTCCCACCTTTGTGTCTCTAACGGTGAGTTACAGCCTCCTCAGAAACCTCTTTGGGAGTCCCTTTCGAGGTCTAGAGGAGCTCCAAAACGTATTTCTCTCGATTTAGGGTACGCTTGGCTGCAGATACGGCTTACAACCACGTCCTCACCAGGAAACTTTCTCTTGGCATTCGCCGGGGACGCGGCAAAGAGGGTCCAGCGGCTTCTTACTTTTCGCCAAGAAACGCGGCACAGTATAGCTGGGAAAGATCCACGGCTGAAGCTCGAGGAAAGCTGCCGTTGCATTCGTTTCTGCTCAAGGAGTCGAAGCAGATGCTTCGTCGGAGAGCATAGATCCCTCAAGGGTCTTTCTCTGCTGTCTTGTTCCCGAGGTCCTGGCGCCAAGGAAAAAGCAGCAGTCGTGTCAGCGTGGGATGATGGTCCCCGCGGAAAAGAACACGGGAGCGAATGTTGCTCAGAATCCATGGATTCCAGGTAACGACTGTCAATCCTTCCTCGCCATTGCGTGAGCGCTGTCTTAGACGTCACGGGACACACCAATAGTCGCACTGAATCTTTCCGTGCACTTCGACCTCAGCAAAAGCACATGTTCCCCAACAGGTTTCCTTGACAAGTGAAACATGCTTCCAGTAAACCTTATAGTGCTTTAGGGCCTCTTCATGGGCCGTAACGACATAGAGCGTGGAAACCCCATGCCGGCCTCTTTCCCACAACCGTGTGCGTCCCCTTCATCATTTACGCTCCCTTGCAACACACGGCAGTCTGTTCCCGCTTCGCACGAATTTCCCCGATGACGACGGGCAGTTTCACTAATGGCTTTCGTCCTCGGTAGATGTTCCAAGACGCCAAGGATGCCTACTTAGAGCAGATGACAACTCGCCTCTTAGACGCAGCTTCGGCAAACCTGTCCCGTGTTTATATAGAGTCCACGACACAGTGCCCCCGTTTAGGGAATCGCCTTCGCGAGAAATCACATTGCATTCACGACTTGGCCGGAAAGATTTCTCATCACGTTCGCCTGGACGCCACCCAGAAAGAAGATCCACTGGCTTCTCCTTCTCTTCGGACAGCAAACAGCGTTCAATGGAGCTGGGAAGATCCACTAGTATAAGCCCCAGGAAAGCTGCCGTTGCACGTGATTCTCTTCGTGGAGTCTAAGCAGGGGGCTGATTCGAGAGCATGGCGCCCCAAAGACTATTGCTCCCCAGTCTGTACTACTGGTTTCTGGGCGCGGGTAAGACACCTACAGTGGCGTCAGACTGGGTCGTTAGTTGGCTACGCGCAGAAAAGCGGGAGTGACCGTATTGCTCAGATCAGACACGTATTCCACGGAGAACGGGCAGGAAATGTAACACTTTCCGCTACTTGGAGCGGGCACTGCCATCGACTTCACGGGACACACCACTAGTAGCCTGGACTCGTTGCCTGCACCTCTGGCTTACCAAAGGCACCTATTCTGAAACCTGTTTCCTGACACGTGCTGTGATCTTTCGTTCACTTTGACAGTGTTTCCACACCCTCTTGATGGGAAGAAACCAAAGACAGCATGGAAACGCCATCCCGGCATTTCCTCTTCATCATTTGCGCTCCTCTTCATCATTTGCGCTCTGTTCCCGCTTCGTACGAATTTCCACTAAGGCGCCGGTCATTCTTCACTAATCGCTTGCATCCTTGGTAGCCGTGACAAGCGTCCAAGGAAGCTTGCAGAGTGCAGATGGCAGACGGCCTCTTAGACCATGCGGCCGGAAAATCCGCCGAGAAATTTCCCCTTGGCCTATCGGATGCGTTCGGTGCACCTCAAAGACACAGAAGCTTGCGGCCTGGAAGCGGCTCGATTCAAAGCCGTCGTTGCCAGCATTTTGGCTCGGAGCGACCTACATTCGTCATGAAACATGTGGAGATCTGCGCCTGAATGCCCTCACAGGGTGTCAGTGCCTCTTCAGAAACGGCTTGGGAAACGATTTCCACGTTGCTGGACGCTCCGCTCGCCATTTGGTCTTCATGCATGGAATGAAGTTTGTGAGAAAACGCAGGACGACCCCTTCCTCCCCAGAAAGCTTTGCCATCGCATTCGCCTGGGACACTACGGAGAAGATCCGCTGGCTTCTGTGAACTCTGGTCACGAAAGAGTGTACGGCGGAGCTGCTGCGGATCCACTCGTACGAGCTACAGGAAAGCCGCCATTGCCTTCGTACGTGTCCACATAGTCTAAGCAGATGGTTTGTTCGAGAGCTTGGATCTCCGAAGACCTTGGCTCCCCAACGGGTGTTACTGAACTCCGGGCGCTGGCCAGAAAGCTACGGTCGTGTAAGCCTGGCTGGCTCGTGGCCTGCCGTCAAGAACACGGGGGCCAAGTTCTTTCTCAAATCAGAACTGAACTCAGCGAAGAAGAGAGAAGAACCTTACCCTTGCCTCTACACTGTTTCAAGGCCGCCTTAGACTTCCCGGGACACACCGAGAGTAGCTTGGGATCATTCACAGCACTTCTGGCTTACCAAACGCACGTCTCGAAAAACCCGTTCCCTTGACATACGACGCAATCTTTCCCTAACTGTTCTAGTGTCTGAAATTCAGTGCGTGAGAAGAAAGAGCCCGAGTATTGAAAGACCCCGCCCCCCAACCCTGTTCATCACAAGCGTCTGAGTCCCCTTCAGCATTTACGCTCCCTTGCGACACGGGGCAGCCTGATCCCGCTTCGAACGAATTTCCACGAAGAAACCAGTCGGTGTTCCGAAATCGCATTCGTTCTTTGCACATGAGAGAAGAGTCCAAGGCAGCTTATACACAGCAGATATACAATCTCCTCTGGGGTGCCGTACGGCAGGCAATTCTGATGACACGTTCTCCCTTGCCATGTACGATGAGTTGGGAAACAGAAGCTTGCAGAAAGCCAGTGGCTCCTCAGAGACAGCCCACCTCGTGGTTCAGCATAATGGGATTCCCACCTTTGTGTCTCTAACGGTGAGTTAGAGCCTCCTCAGAAACCTCTTTGGGAGTCCCTTTCGAGGTCTAGAGGAGCTCCAAAACGTATTTCTCTCGATTTAGGGTACGCTTGGCTGCAGATACGGCTTACAACCACGTCCTCACCAGGAAACTTTCTCTTGGCATTCGCCGGGGACGCGGCAAAGAGGGTCCAGCGGCTTCTTACTTTTCGCCAAGAAACGCGGCACAGTATAGCTGGGAAAGATCCACGGCTGAAGCTCGAGGAAAGCTGCCGTTGCATTCGTTTCTGCTCAAGGAGTCGAAGCAGATGCTTCGTCGGAGAGCATAGATCCCTCAAGGGTCTTTCTCTGCTGTCTTGTTGCCGAGGTCCTGGCGCCAAGGAAAAAGCAGCAGTCGTGTCAGCGTGGGATGATGGTCCCCGCGGAAAAGAACACGGGAGCGAATGTTGCTCAGAATCCATGGATTCCAGGTAACGACTGTCAATCCTTCCTCGCCATTGCGTGAGCGCTGTCTTAGACGTCACGGGACACACCAATAGTCGCACTGAATCTTTCCGTGCACTTCGACCTCAGCAAAAGCACATGTTCCCCAACAGGTTTCCTTGACAAGTGAAACATGCTTCCAGTAAACCTTATAGTGCTTTAGGGCCTCTTCATGGGCCGTAACGACATAGAGCGTGCAAACCCCATGCCGGCCTCTTTCCCACAACCGTGTGCGTCCCCTTCATCATTTACGCTCCCTTGCAACACACGGCAGTCTGTTCCCGCTTCGCACGAATTTCCCCGATGACGACGGGCAGTTTCACTAATGGCTTTCGTCCTCGGTAGATGTTCCAAGACTCCAAGGATGCCTACTTAGAGCAGATGACAACTCGCCTCTTAGACGCAGCTTCGGCAAACCTGTCCCGTGTTTATATAGAGTCCACGACACAGTGCCCCCGTTTAGGGAATCGCCTTCGCGAGAAATCACATTGCATTCACGACTTGGCCGGAAAGATTTCTCATCACGTTCGCCTGGACGCCACCCAGAAAGAAGATCCACTGGCTTCTCCTTCTCTTCGGACAGCAAACAGCGTACAATGGAGCTGGGAAGATCCACTAGTATAAGCCCCAGGAAAGCTGCCGTTGCACGTGATTCTCTTCGTGGAGTCTAAGCAGGGGGCTGATTCGAGAGCATGGCGCCCCAAAGACTATTGCTCCCCAGTCTGTACTACTGGTTTCTGGGCGCGGGTAAGACACCTACAGTGGCGTCAGACTGGGTCGTTAGTTGGCTACGCGCAGAAAAGCGGGAGTGACCGTATTGCTCAGATCAGACACGTATTCCACGGAGAGCGGGCAGGAAATGTAACACTTTCCGCTACTTGGAGCGGGCACTGCCATCGACTTCACGGGACACACCACTAGTAGCCTGGACTCGTTGCCTGCACCTCTGGCTTACCAAAGGCACCTATTCCGAAACCTGTTTCCTGACACGTGCTGTGATCTTTCGTTCACTTTGACAGTGTTTCCACACCCTCTTCATGGGAAGAAACCAAAGACAGCGTGGAAACGCCATCCCGGCATTTCCTCTTCATCATTTGCGCTCCCTTCCATCACACGGCGGTCTGTTCCCGCTTCGTACGAATTTCCACTAAGGCGCCGGTCATTCTTCACTAATCGCTTGCATCCTTGGTAGCCGTGACAAGAGTCCAAGGAAGCTTGCAGAGTGCAGATGGCAGACGGCCTCTTAGACCATGCGGCCGGAAAATCCGCCGAGAAATTTCCCCTTGGCCTATCGGATGCGTTCGGTGCACCTCAAAGACACAGAAGCTTGCGGCCTGGAAGCGGCTCGATTCAAAGCCGTCGTTGCCAGCATTTTGGCTCGGAGCGACCTACATTCGTCATGAAACATGTGGAGATCTGCGCCTGAATGCCCTCACAGGGTGTCAGTGCCTCTTCAGAAACGGCTTGGGAAACGATTTCCACGTTGCTGGACGCTCCGCTCGCCATTTGGTCTTCATGCATGGAATGAAGTTTGTGAGAAAACGCAGGACGACCCCTTCCTCCCCAGAAAGCTTTGCCATCGCATTCGCCTGGGACACTACGGAGAAGATCCGCTGGCTTCTGTGAACTCTGGTCACGAAAGAGTGTACGGCGGAGCTGCTGCGGATCCACTCGTACGAGCTACAGGAAAGCCGCCATTGCCTTCGTACGTGTCCACATAGTCTAAGCAGATGGTTTGTTCGAGAGCTTGGATCTCCGAAGACCTTGGCTCCCCAACGGGTGTTACTGAACTCCGGGCGCTGGCCAGAAAGCTACGGTCGTGTAAGCCTGGCTGGGTCGTGGCCTGCCGTCAAGAACACGGGGGCCAAGTTCTTTCTCAAATCAGAACTGAACTCAGCGAAGAAGAGAGAAGAACCTTACCCTTGCCTCTACACTGTTTGAAGGCCGCCTTAGACTTCCCGGGACACACCGAGAGTAGCTTGGGATCATTCACAGCACTTCTGGCTTACCAAACGCACGTCTCGAAAAACCCGTTCCCTTGACATACGACGCAATCTTTCCCTAACTGTTCTAGTGTCTGAAATTCAGTGCGTGAGAAGAAAGAGCCCGGGTATTGAAAGACCCCGCCCCCCAACCCTGTTCATCACAAGCGTCTGAGTCCCCTTCAGCATTTACGCTCCCTTGCGACACGGGGCAGCCTGATCCCGCTTCGAACGAATTTCCACGAAGAAACCAGTCGGTGTTCCGAAATCGCATTCGTTCTTTGCACATGAGAGAAGAGTCCAAGGCAGCTTATACACAGCAGACATACAATCTCCTCTGGGGTGCCGTACGGCAGGCAATTCTGATGACACGTTCTCCCTTGCCATGTACGATGAGTTGGGAAACAGAAGCTTGCAGAAAGCCAGTGGCTCCTCAGCGACAGCCCACCTCCTGGTTCAGCATAATGGGATTCCCACCTTTGTGTCTCTAACGGTGAGTTAGAGCCTCCTCAGAAACCTCTTTGGGAGTCCCTTTCGAGGTCTAGAGGAGCTCCAAAACGTATTTCTCTCGATTTAGGGTACGGTTGGCTGCAGATACGGCTTACAACCACGTCCTCACCAGGAAACTTTCTCTTGGCATTCGCCGGGGACGCGGCAAAGAGGGTCCAGCGGCTTCTTACTTTTCGCCAAGAAACGCGGCACAGTATAGCTGGGAAAGATCCACGGCTGAAGCTCGAGGAAAGCTGCCGTTGCATTCGTTTCTGCTCAAGGAGTCGAAGCAGATGCTTCGTCGGAGAGCATAGATCTCTCAAGGGTCTTTCTCTGCTGTCTTGTTGCCGAGGTCCTGGCGCCAAGGAAAAAGCAGCAGTCGTGTCAGCGTGGGATGATGGTCCCCGCGGAAAAGAACACGGGAGCGAATGTTGCTCAGAATCCATGGATTCCAGGTAACGACTGTCAATCCTTCCTCGCCATTGCGTGAGCGCTGTCTTAGACGTCACGGGACACACCAATAGTCGCACTGAATCTTTCCGTGCACTTCGACCTCAGCAAAAGCACATGTTCCCCAACAGGTTTCCTTGACAAGTGAAACATGCTTCCAGTAAACCTTATAGTGCTTTAGGGCCTCTTCATGGGCCGTAACGACATAGAGCGTGGAAACCCCATGCCGGCCTCTTTCCCACAACCGTGTGCGTCCCCTTCATCATTTACGCTCCCTTGCAACACACGGCAGTCTGTTCCCGCTTCGCACGAATTTCCCCGAAGACGACGGGCAGTTTCACTAATGGCTTTCGTCCTCGGTAGATGTTCCAAGACTCCAAGGATGCCTACTTAGAGCAGATGACAACTCGCCTCTTAGACGCAGCTTCGGCAAACCTGTCCCGTGTTTATATAGAGTCCACGACACAGTGCCCCCGTTTAGGGAATCGCCTTCGCGAGAAATCACATTGCATTCAGGACTTGGCCGGAAAGATTCCTCATCACGTTCGCCTGGACGCCACCCAGAAAGAAGATCCACTGGCTTCTCCTTCTCTTCGGACAGCAAACAGCGTTCAATGGAGCTGGGAAGATCCACTAGTATAAGCCCCAGGAAAGCTGCCGTTGCACGTGATTCTCTTCGTGGAGTCTAAGCAGGGGGCTGATTCGAGAGCATGGCGCCCCAAAGACTATTGCTCCCCAGTCTGTACTACTGGTTTCTGGGCGCGGGTAAGACACCTACAGTGGCGTCAGACTGGGTCGTTAGTTGGCTACGCGCAGAAAAGCGGGAGTGACCGTATTGCTCAGATCAGACACGTATTCCACGGAGAACGGGCAGGAAATGTAACACTTTCCGCTACTTGGAGCGGGCACTGCCATCGACTTCACGGGACACACCACTAGTAGCCTGGACTCGTTGCCTGCACCTCTGGCTTACCAAAGGCACCTATTCCGAAACCTGTTTCCTGACACGTGCTGTGATCTTTCGTTCACTTTGACAGTGTTTCCACACCCTCTTCATGGGAAGAAACCAAAGACAGCGTGGAAACGCCATCCCGGCATTTCCTCTTCATCATTTGCGCTCCCTTCCATCACACGGCGGTCTGTTCCCGCTTCGTACGAATTTCCACTAAGGCGCCGGTCATTCTTCACTAATCGCTTGCATCCTTGGTAGCCGTGACAAGAGTCCAAGGAAGCTTGCAGAGTGCAGATGGCAGACGGCCTCTTAGACCATGCGGCCGGAAAATCCGCCGAGAAATTTCCCCTTGGCCTATCGGATGCGTTCGGTGCACCTCAAAGACACAGAAGCTTGCGGCCTGGAAGCGGCTCGATTCAAAGCCGTCGTTGCCAGCATTTTGGCTCGGAGCGACCTACATTCGTCATGAAACATGTGGAGATCTGCGCCTGAATGCCCTCACAGGGTGTCAGTGCCTCTTCAGAAACGGCTTGGGAAACGATTTCCACGTTGCTGGACGCTCCGCTCGCCATTTGGTCTTCATGCATGGAATGAAGTTTGTGAGAAAACGCAGGACGACCCCTTCCTCCCCAGAAAGCTTTGCCATCGCATTCGCCTGGGACACTACGGAGAAGATCCGCTGGCTTCTGTGAACTCTGGTCACGAAAGAGTGTACGGCGGAGCTGCTGCGGATCCACTCGTACGAGCTACAGGAAAGCCGCCATTGCCTTCGTACGTGTCCACATAGTCTAAGCAGATGGTTTGTTCGAGAGCTTGGATCTCCGAAGACCTTGGCTCCCCAACGGGTGTTACTGAACTCCGGGCGCTGGCCAGAAAGCTACGGTCGTGTAACCCTGGCTGGGTCGTGGCCTGCCGTCAAGAACACGGGGGCCAAGTTCTTTCTCAAATCAGAACTGAACTCAGCGAAGAAGAGAGAAGAACCTTACCCTTGCCTCTACACTGTTTCAAGGCCGCCTTAGACTTCCCGGGACACACCGAGAGTAGCTTGGGATCATTCACAGCACTTCTGGCTTACCAAACGCACGTCTCGAAAAACCCGTTCCCTTGACATACGACGCAATCTTTCCCTAACTGTTCTAGTGTCTGAAATTCAGTGCGTGAGAAGAAAGAGCCCGAGTATTGAAAGACCCCGCCCCCCAACCCTGTTCATCACAAGCGTCTGAGTCCCCTTCAGCATTTACGCTCCCTTGCGACACGGGGCAGCCTGATCCCGCTTCGAACGAATTTCCACGAAGAAACCAGTCGGTGTTCCGAAATGGCATTCGTTCTTTGCACATGAGAGAAGAGTCCAAGGCAGCTTACACACAGCAGATATACAATCTCCTCTGGGGTGCCGTACGGCAGGCAATTCTGATGACACGTTCTCCCTTGCCATGTACGATGAGTTGGGAAACAGAAGCTTGCAGAAAGCCAGTGGCTCCTCAGCGACAGCCCACCTCCTGGTTCAGCATAATGGGATTCCCACCTTTGTGTCTCTAACGGTGAGTTAGAGCCTCCTCAGAAACCTCTTTGGGAGTCCCTTTCGAGGTCTAGAGGAGCTCCAAAACGTATTTCTCTCGATTTAGGGTACGGTTGGCTGCAGATACGGCTTACAACCACGTCCTCACCAGGAAACTTTCTCTTGGCATTCGCCGGGGACGCGGCAAAGAGGGTCCAGCGGCTTCTTGCTTTTCGCCAAGAAACGCGGCACAGTATAGCTGGGAAAGATCCACGGCTGAAGCTCGAGGAAAGCTGCCGTTGCATTCGTTTCTGCTCAAGGAGTCGAAGCAGATGCTTCGTCGGAGAGCATAGATCCCTCAAGGGTCTTTCTCTGCTGTCTTGTTGCCGAGGTCCTGGCGCCAAGGAAAAAGCAGCAGTCGTGTCAGCGTGGGATGATGGTCCCCGCGGAAAAGAACACGGGAGCGAATGTTGCTCAGAATCCATGGATTCCAGGTAACGACTGTCAATCCTTCCTCGCCATTGCGTGAGCGCTGTCTTAGACGTCACGGGACACACCAATAGTCGCACTGAATCTTTCCGTGCACTTCGACCTCGGCAAAAGCACATGTTCCCCAACAGGTTTCCTTGACAAGTGAAACATGCTTCCAGTAAACCTTATAGTGCTTTAGGGCCTCTTCATGGGCCGTAACGACATAGAGCGTGCAAACCCCATGCCGGCCTCTTTCCCACAACCGTGTGCGTCCCCTTCATCATTTACGCTCCCTTGCAACACACGGCAGTCTGTTCCCGCTTCGCACGAATTTCCCCGATGACGACGGGCAGTTTCACTAATGGCTTTCGTCCTCGGTAGATGTTCCAAGACTCCAAGGATGCCTACTTAGAGCAGATGACAACTCGCCTCTTAGACGCAGCTTCGGCAAACCTGTCCCGTGTTTATATAGAGTCCACGACACAGTGCCCCCGTTTAGGGAATCGCCTTCGCGAGAAATCACATTGCATTCACGACTTGGCCGGAAAGATTCCTCATCACGTTCGCCTGGACGCCACCCAGGAAGAAGATCCACTGGCTTCTCCTTCTCTTCGGACAGCAAACAGCGTACAATGGAGCTGGGAAGATCCACTAGTATAAGCCCCAGGAAAGCTGCCGTTGCACGTGATTCTCTTCGTGGAGTCTAAGCAGGGGGCTGATTCGAGAGCATGGCGCCCCAAAGACTGTTGCTCCCCAGTCTGTACTACTGGTTTCTGGGCGCGGGTAAGACACCTACAGTGGCGTCAGACTGGGTCGTTAGTTGGCTACGCGCAGAAAAGCGGGAGTGACCGTATTGCTCAGATCAGACACGTATTCCACGGAGAACGGGCAGGAAATGTAACACTTTCCGCTACTTGGAGCGGGCACTGCCATCGACTTCACGGGACACACCACTAGTAGCCTGGACTCGTTGCCTGCACCTCTGGCTTACCAAAGGCACCTATTCCGAAACCTGTTTCCTGACACGTGCTGTGATCTTTCGTTCACTTTGACAGTGTTTCCACACCCTCTTCATGGGAAGAAACCAAAGACAGCGTGGAAACGCCATCCCGGCATTTCCTCTTCATCATTTGCGCTCCCTTCCATCACACGGCGGTCTGTTCCCGCTTCGTACGAATTTCCACTAAGGCGCCGGTCATTCTTCACTAATCGCTTGCATCCTTGGTAGCCGTGACAAGAGTCCAAGGAAGCTTGCAGAGTGCAGATGGCAGACGGCCTCTTAGACCATGCGGCCGGAAAATCCGCCGAGAAATTTCCCCTTGGCCTATCGGATGCGTTCGGTGCACCTCAAAGACACAGAAGCTTGCGGCCTGGAAGCGGCTCGATTCAAAGCCGTCGTTGCCAGCATTTTGGCTCGGAGCGACCTACATTCGTCATGAAACATGTGGAGATCTGCGCCTGAATGCCCTCACAGGGTGTCAGTGCCTCTTCAGAAACGGCTTGGGAAACGATTTCCACGTTGCTGGACGCTCCGCTCGCCATTTGGTCTTCATGCATGGAATGAAGTTTGTGAGAAAACGCAGGACGACCCCTTCCTCCCCAGAAAGCTTTGCCATCGCATTCGCCTGGGACACTACGGAGAAGATCCGCTGGCTTCTGTGAACTCTGGTCACGAAAGAGTGTACGGCGGAGCTGCTGCGGATCCACTCGTACGAGCTACAGGAAAGCCGCCATTGCCTTCGTACGTGTCCACATAGTCTAAGCAGATGGTTTGTTCGAGAGCTTGGATCTCCGAAGACCTTGGCTCCCCAACGGGTGTTACTGAACTCCGGGCGCTGGCCAGAAAGCTACGGTCGTGTAAGCCTGGCTGGCTCGTGGCCTGCCGTCAAGAACACGGGGGCCAAGTTCTTTCTCAAATCAGAACTGAACTCAGCGAAGAAGAGAGAAGAACCTTACCCTTGCCTCTACACTGTTTCAAGGCCGCCTTAGACTTCCCGGGACACACCGAGAGTAGCTTGGGATCATTCACAGCACTTCTGGCTTCCAAACGCACGTCTCGAAAAACCCGTTCCCTTGACATACGACGCAATCTTTCCCTAACTGTTCTAGTGTCTGAAATTCAGTGCGTGAGAAGAAAGAGCTCGGGTATTGAAAGACCCCCCCCCAACCCTGTTCATCACAAGCGTCTGAGTCCCCTTCAGCATTTACGCTCCCTTGCGACACGGGGCAGCCTGATCCCGCTTCGAACGAATTTCCACGAAGAAACCAGTCGGTGTTCCGAAATCGCATTCGTTCTTTGCACATGAGAGAAGAGTCCAAGGCAGCTTACACACAGCAGACATACAATCTCCTCTGGGGTGCCGTACGGCAGGCAATTCTGATGACACGTTCTCCCTTGCCATGTACGATGAGTTGGGAAACAGAAGCTTGCAGAAAGCCAGTGGCTCCTCAGAGACAGCCCACCTCGTGGTTCAGCATAATGGGATTCCCACCTTTGTGTCTCTAACGGTGAGTTACAGCCTCCTCAGAAACCTCTTTGGGAGTCCCTTTCGAGGTCTAGAGGAGCTCCAAAACGTATTTCTCTCGATTTAGGGTACGCTTGGCTGCAGATACGGCTTACAACCACGTCCTCACCAGGAAACTTTCTCTTGGCATTCGCCGGGGACGCGGCAAAGAGGGTCCAGCGGCTTCTTACTTTTCGCCAAGAAACGCGGCACAGTATAGCTGGGAAAGATCCACGGCTGAAGCTCGAGGAAAGCTGCCGTTGCATTCGTTTCTGCTCAAGGAGTCGAAGCAGATGCTTCGTCGGAGAGCATAGATCCCTCAAGGGTCTTTCTCTGCTGTCTTGTTCCCGAGGTCCTGGCGCCAAGGAAAAAGCAGCAGTCGTGTCAGCGTGGGATGATGGTCCCCGCGGAAAAGAACACGGGAGCGAATGTTGCTCAGAATCCATGGATTCCAGGTAACGACCGTCAATCCTTCCTCGCCATTGCGTGAGCGCTGTCTTAGACGTCACGGGACACACCAATAGTCGCACTGAATCTTTCCGTGCACTTCGACCTCAGCAAAAGCACATGTTCCCCAACAGGTTTCCTTGACAAGTGAAACATGCTTCCAGTAAACCTTATAGTGCTTTAGGGCCTCTTCATGGGCCGTAACGACATAGAGCGTGCAAACCCCATGCCGGCCTCTTTCCCACAACCGTTTGCGTCCCCTTCATCATTTACGCTCCCTTGCAACACACGGCAGTCTGTTCCCGCTTCGCACGAATTTCCCCGATGACGACGGGCAGTTTCACTAATGGCTTTCGTCCTCGGTAGATGTTCCAAGACTCCAAGGATGCCTACTTAGAGCAGATGACAACTCGCCTCTTAGACGCAGCTTCGGCAAACCTGTCCCGTGTTTATATAGAGTCCACGACACAGTGCCCCCGTTTAGGGAATCGCCTTCGCGAGAAATCACATTGCATTCACGACTTGGCCGGAAAGATTTCTCATCACGTTCGCCTGGACGCCACCCAGAAAGAAGATCCACTGGCTTCTCCTTCTCTTCGGACAGCAAACAGCGTACAATGGAGCTGGGAAGATCCACTAGTATAAGCCCCAGGAAAGCTGCCGTTGCACGTGATTCTCTTCGTGGAGTCTAAGCAGGGGGCTGATTCGAGAGCATGGCGCCCCAAAGACTATTGCTCCCCAGTCTGTACTACTGGTTTCTGGGCGCGGGTAAGACACCTACAGTGGCGTCAGACTGGGTCGTTAGTTGGCTACGCGCAGAAAAGCGGGAGTGACCGTATTGCTCAGATCAGACATGTATTCCACGGAGAACGGGCAGGAAATGTAACACTTTCCGCTACTTGGAGCGGGCACTGCCATCGACTTCACGGGACACACCACTAGTAGCTTGGACTCGTTGCCTGCACCTCTGGCTTACCAAAGGCACCTATTCTGAAACCTGTTTCCTGACACGTGCTGTGATCTTTCGTTCACTTTGACAGTGTTTCCACACCCTCTTCATGGGAAGAAACCAAAGACAGCGTGGAAACGCCATCCCGGCATTTCCTCTTCATCATTTGCGCTCCCTTCCATCACACGGCGGTCTGTTCCCGCTTCGTACGAATTTCCACTAAGGCGCCGGTCATTCTTCACTAATCGCTTGCATCCTTGGTAGCCGTGACAAGAGTCCAAGGAAGCTTGCAGAGTGCAGATGGCAGACGGCCTCTTAGACCATGCGGCCGGAAAATCCGCCGAGAAATTTCCCCTTGGCCTATCGGATGCGTTCGGTGCACCTCAAAGACACAGAAGCTTGCGGCCTGGAAGCGGCTCGATTCAAAGCCGTCGTTGCCAGCATTTTGGCTCGGAGCGACCTACATTCGTCATGAAACATGTGGAGATCTGCGCCTGAATGCCCTCACAGGGTGTCAGTGCCTCTTCAGAAACGGCTTGGGAAACGATTTCCACGTTGCTGGACGCTCCGCTCGCCATTTGGTCTTCATGCATGGAATGAAGTTTGTGAGAAAACGCAGGACGACCCCTTCCTCCCCAGAAAGCTTTGCCATCGCATTCGCCTGGGACACTACGGAGAAGATCCGCTGGCTTCTGTGAACTCTGGTCACGAAAGAGTGTACGGCGGAGCTGCTGCGGATCCACTCGTACGAGCTACAGGAAAGCCGCCATTGCCTTCGTACGTGTCCACATAGTCTAAGCAGATGGTTTGTTCGAGAGCTTGGATCTCCGAAGACCTTGGCTCCCCAACGGGTGTTACTGAACTCCGGGCGCTGGCCAGAAAGCTACGGTCGTGTAAGCCTGGCTGGCTCGTGGCCTGCCGTCAAGAACACGGGGGCCAAGTTCTTTCTCAAATCAGAACTGAACTCAGCGAAGAAGAGAGAAGAACCTTACCCTTGCCTCTACACTGTTTCAAGGCCGCCTTAGACTTCCCGGGACACACCGAGAGTAGCTTGGGATCATTCACAGCACTTCTGGCTTACCAAACGCACGTCTCGAAAAACCCGTTCCCTTGACATACGACGCAATCTTTCCCTAACTGTTCTAGTGTCTGAAATTCAGTGCGTGAGAAGAAAGAGCCCGAGTATTGAAAGACCCCGCCCCCCAACCCTGTTCATCACAAGCGTCTGAGTCCCCTTCAGCATTTACGCTCCCTTGCGACACGGGGCAGCCTGATCCCGCTTCGAACGAATTTCCACGAAGAAACCAGTCGGTGTTCCGAAATGGCATTCGTTCTTTGCACATGAGAGAAGAGTCCAAGGCAGCTTATACACAGCAGATATACAATCTCCTCTGGGGTGCCGTACGGCAGGCAATTCTGATGACACGTTCTCCCTTGCCATGTACGATGAGTTGGGAAACAGAAGCTTGCAGAAAGCCAGTGGCTCCTCAGAGACAGCGCACCTCCTGGTTCAGCATAATGGGATTCCCACCTTTGTGTCTCTAACGGTGAGTTAGAGCCTCCTCAGAAACCTCTTTGGGAGTCCCTTTCGAGGTCTAGAGGAGCTCCAAAACGTATTTCTCTCGATTTAGGGTACGCTTGGCTGCAGATACGGCTTACAACCACGTCCTCACCAGGAAACTTTCTCTTGGCATTCGCCGGGGACGCGGCAAAGAGGGTCCAGCGGCTGCTTACTTTTCGCCAAGAAACGCGGCACAGTATAGCTGGGAAAGATCCACGGCTGAAGCTCGAGGAAAGCTGCCGTTGCATTCGTTTCTGCTCAAGGAGTCGAAGCAGATGCTTCGTCGGAGAGCATAGATCCCTCAAGGGTCTTTCTCTGCTGTCTTGTTCCCGAGGTCCTGGCGCCAAGGAAAAAGCAGCAGTCGTGTCAGCGTGGGATGATGGTCCCCGCGGAAAAGAACACGGGAGCGAATGTTGCTCAGAATCCATGGATTCCAGGTAACGACTGTCAATCCTTCCTCGCCATTGCGTGAGCGCTGTCTTAGACGTCACGGGACACACCAATAGTCGCACTGAATCTTTCCGTGCACTTCGACCTCAGCAAAAGCACATGTTCCCCAACAGGTTTCCTTGACAAGTGAAACATGCTTCCAGTAAACCTTATAGTGCTTTAGGGCCTCTTCATGGGCCGTAACGACATAGAGCGTGCAAACCCCATGCCGGCCTCTTTCCCACAACCGTGTGCGTCCCCTTCATCATTTACGCTCCCTTGCAACACACGGCAGTCTGTTCCCGCTTCGCACGAATTTCCCCGATGACGACGGGCAGTTTCACTAATGGCTTTCGTCCTCGGTAGATGTTCCAAGACTCCAAGGATGCCTACTTAGAGCAGATGACAACTCGCCTCTTAGACGCAGCTTCGGCAAACCTGTCCCGTGTTTATATAGAGTCCACGACACAGTGCCCCCGTTTAGGGAATCGCCTTCGCGAGAAAACACATTGCATTCACGACTTGGCCGGAAAGATTTCTCATCACGTTCGCCTGGACGCCACCCAGAAAGAAGATCCACTGGCTTCTCCTTCTCTTCGGACAGCAAACAGCGTACAATGGAGCTGGGAAGATCCACTAGTATAAGCCCCAGGAAAGCTGCCGTTGCACGTGATTCTCTTCGTGGAGTCTAAGCAGGGGGCTGATTCGAGAGCATGGCGCCCCAAAGACTGTTGCTCCCCAGTCTGTACTACTGGTTTCTGGGCGCGGGTAAGACACCTACAGTGGCGTCAGACTGGGTCGTTAGTTGGCTACGCGCAGAAAAGCGGGAGTGACCGTATTGCTCAGATCAGACACGTATTCCACGGAGAACGGGCAGGAAATGTAACACTTTCCGCCACTTGGAGCGGGCACTGCCATCGACTTCACGGGACACACCACTAGTAGCCTGGACTCGTTGCCTGCACCTCTGGCTTACCAAAGGCACCTATTCCGAAACCTGTTTCCTGACACGTGCTGTGATCTTTCGTTCACTTTGACAGTGTTTCCACACCCTCTTCATGGGAAGAAACCAAAGACAGCGTGGAAACGCCATCCCGGCATTTCCTCTTCATCATTTGCGCTCCCTTCCATCACACGGCGGTCTGTTCCCGCTTCGTACGAATTTCCACTAAGGCGCCGGTCATTCTTCACTAATCGCTTGCATCCTTGGTAGCCGTGACAAGAGTCCAAGGAAGCTTGCAGAGTGCAGATGGCAGACGGCCTCTTAGACCATGCGGCCGGAAAATCCGCCGAGAAATTTCCCCTTGGCCTAACGGATGCGTTCGGTGCACCTCAAAGACACAGAAGCTTGCGGCCTGGAAGCGGCTCGATTCAAAGCCGTCGTTGCCAGCATTTTGGCTCGGAGCGACCTACATTCGTCATGAAACATGTGGAGATCTGCGCCTGAATGCCCTCACAGGGTGTCAGTGCCTCTTCAGAAACGGCTTGGGAAACGATTTCCACGTTGCTGGACGCTCCGCTCGCCATTTGGTCTTCATGCATGGAATGAAGTTTGTGAGAAAACGCAGGACGACCCCTTCCTCCCCAGAAAGCTTTGCCATCGCATTCGCCTGGGACACTACGGAGAAGATCCGCTGGCTTCTGTGAACTCTGGTCACCAAAGAGTGTACGGCGGAGCTGCTGCGGATCCACTCGTACGAGCTACAGGTAAGCCGCCATTGCCTTCGTACGTGTCCACATAGTCTAAGCAGATGGTTTGTTCGAGAGCTTGGATCTCCGAAGACCTTGGCTCCCCAACGGGTGTTACTGAACTCCGGGCGCTGGCCAGAAAGCTACGGTCGTGTAAGCCTGGCTGGGTCGTGGCCTGCCGTCAAGAACACGGGGGCCAAGTTCTTTCTCAAATCAGAACTGAACTCAGCGAAGAAGAGAGAAGAACCTTACCCTTGCCTCTACACTGTTTGAAGGCCGCCTTAGACTTCCCGGGACACACCGAGAGTAGCTTGGGATCATTCACAGCACTTCTGGCTTACCAAACGCACGTCTCGAAAAACCCGTTCCCTTGACATACGACGCAATCTTTCCCTAACTGTTCTAGTGTCTGAAATTCAGTGCGTGAGAAGAAAGAGCCCGAGTATTGAAAGACCCCGCCCCCCAACCCTGTTCATCACAAGCGTCTGAGTCCCCTTCAGCATTTACGCTCCCTTGCGACACGGGGCAGCCTGATCCCGCTTCGTACGAATTTCCACGAAGAAACCAGTCGGTGTTCCGAAATGGCATTCGTTCTTTGCACATGAGAGAAGAGTCCAAGGCAGCTTATACACAGCAGATATACAATCTCCTCTGGGGTGCCGTACGGCAGGCAATTCTGATGACACGTTCTCCCTTGCCATGTACGATGAGTTGGGAAACAGAAGCTTGCAGAAAGCCAGTGGCTCCTCAGAGACAGCCCACCTCGTGGTTCAGCATAATGGGATTCCCACCTTTGTGTCTCTAACGGTGAGTTAGAGCCTCCTCAGAAACCTCTTTGGGAGTCCCTTTCGAGGTCTAGAGGAGCTCCAAAACGTATTTCTCTCGATTTAGGGTACGGTTGGCTGCAGATACGGCTTACAACCACGTCCTCACCAGGAAACTTTCTCTTGGCATTCGCCGGGGACGCGGCAAAGAGGGTCCAGCGGCTTCTTACTTTTCGCCAAGAAACGCGGCACAGTATAGCTGGGAAAGATCCACGGCTGAAGCTCGAGGAAAGCTGCCGTTGCATTCGTTTCTGCTCAAGGAGTCGAAGCAGATGCTTCGTCGGAGAGCATAGATCCCTCAAGGGTCTTTCTCTGCTGTCTTGTTCCCGAGGTCCTGGCGCCAAGGAAAAAGCAGCAGTCGTGTCAGCGTGGGATGATGGTCCCCGCGGAAAAGAACACGGGAGCGAATGTTGCTCAGAATCCATGGATTCCAGGTAACGACCGTCAATCCTTCCTCGCCATTGCGTGAGCGCTGTCTTAGACGTCACGGGACACACCAATAGTCGCACTGAATCTTTCCGTGCACTTCGACCTCAGCAAAAGCACATGTTCCCCAACAGGTTTCCTTGACAAGTGAAACATGCTTCCAGTAAACCTTATAGTGCTTTAGGGCCTCTTCATGGGCCGTAACGACATAGAGCGTGGAAACCCCATGCCGGCCTCTTTCCCACAACCGTTTGCGTCCCCTTCATCATTTACGCTCCCTTGCAACACACGGCAGTCTGTTCCCGCTTCGCACGAATTTCCCCGATGACGACGGGCAGTTTCACTAATGGCTTTCGTCCTCGGTAGATGTTCCAAGACTCCAAGGATGCCTACTTAGAGCAGATGACAACTCGCCTCTTAGACGCAGCTTCGGCAAACCTGTCCCGTGTTTATATAGAGTCCACGACACAGTGCCCCCGTTTAGGGAATCGCCTTCGCGAGAAATCACATTGCATTCACGACTTGGCCGGAAAGATTTCTCATCACGTTCGCCTGGACGCCACCCAGAAAGAAGATCCACTGGCTTCTCCTTCTCTTCGGACAGCAAAAAGCGTTCAATGGAGCTGGGAAGATCCACTAGTATAAGCCCCAGGAAAGCTGCCGTTGCACGTGATTCTCTTCGTGGAGTCTAAGCAGGGGGCTGATTCGAGAGCATGGCGCCCCAAAGACTATTGCTCCCCAGTCTGTACTACTGGTTTCTGGGCGCGGGTAAGACACCTACAGTGGCGTCAGACTGGGTCGTTAGTTGGCTACGCGCAGAAAAGCGGGAGTGACCGTATTGCTCAGATCAGACACGTATTCCACGGAGAACGGGCAGGAAATGTAACACTTTCCGCTACTTGGAGCGGGCACTGCCATCGACTTCACGGGACACACCACTAGTAGCCTGGACTCGTTGCTTGCACCTCTGGCTTACCAAAGGCACCTATTCCGAAACCTGTTTCCTGACACGTGCTGTGATCTTTCGTTCACTTTGACAGTGTTTCCACACCCTCTTCATGGGAAGAAACCAAAGACAGCGTGGAAACGCCATCCCGGCATTTCCTCTTCATCATTTGCGCTCCTCTTCATCATTTGCGCTCCCTTCCATCACACGGCGGTCTGTTCCCGCTTCGTACGAATTTCCACTAAGGCGCCGGTCATTCTTCACTAATCGCTTGCATCCTTGGTAGCTGTGACAAGCGTCCAAGGAAGCTTGCAGAGTGCAGATGGCAGACGGCCTCTTAGACCATGCGGCCGGAAAATCCGCCGAGAAATTTCCCCTTGGCCTATCGGATGCGTTCGGTGCACCTCAAAGACACAGAAGCTTGCGGCCTGGAAGCGGCTCGATTCAAAGCCGTCGTTGCCAGCATTTTGGCTCGGAGCGACCTACATTCGTCATGAAACATGTGGAGATCTGCGCCTGAATGCCCTCACAGGGTGTCAGTGCCTCTTCAGAAACGGCTTGGGAAACGATTTCCACGTTGCTGGACGCTCCGCTCGCCATTTGGTCTTCATGCATGGAATGAAGTTTGTGAGAAAACGCAGGACGACCCCTTCCTCCCCAGAAAGCTTTGCCATCGCATTCGCCTGGGACACTACGGAGAAGATCCGCTGGCTTCTGTGAACTCTGGTCACGAAAGAGTGTACGGCGGAGCTGCTGCGGATCCACTCGTACGAGCTACAGGAAAGCCGCCATTGCCTTCGTACGTGTCCACATAGTCTAAGCAGATGGTTTGTTCGAGAGCTTGGATCTCCGAAGACCTTGGCTCCCCAACGGGTGTTACTGAACTCCGGGCGCTGGCCAGAAAGCTACGGTCGTGTAAGCCTGGCTGGGTCGTGGCCTGCCGTCAAGAACACGGGGGCCAAGTTCTTTCTCAAATCAGAACTGAACTCAGCGAAGAAGAGAGAAGAACCTTACCCTTGCCTCTACACTGTTTCAAGCCCGCCTTAGACTTCCCGGGACACACCGAGAGTAGCTTGGGATCATTCACAGCACTTCTGGCTTACCAAACGCACGTCTCGAAAAACCCGTTCCCTTGACATACGACGCAATCTTTCCCTAACTGTTCTAGTGTCTGAAATTCAGTGCGTGAGAAGAAAGAGCTCGGGTATTGAAAGACCCCCCCCCCCAACACTGTTCATCACAAGCGTCTGAGTCCCCTTCAGCATTTACGCTCCCTTGCGACACGGGGCAGCCTGATCCCGCTTCGAACGAATTTCCACGAAGAAACCAGTCGGTGTTCCGAAATGGCATTCGTTCTTTGCACATGAGAGAAGAGTCCAAGGCAGCTTATACACAGCAGATATACAATCTCCTCTGGGGTGCCGTACGGCAGGCAATTCTGATGACACGTTCTCCCTTGCCATGTACGATGAGTTGGGAAACAGAAGCTTGCAGAAAGCCAGTGGCTCCTCAGAGACAGCCCACCTCGTGGTTCAGCATAATGGGATTCCCACCTTTGTGTCTCTAACGGTGAGTTAGAGCCTCCTCAGAAACCTCTTTGGGAGTCCCTTTCGAGGTCTAGAGGAGCTCCAAAACGTATTTCTCTCGATTTAGGGTACGCTTGGCTGCAGATACGGCTTACAACCACGTCCTCACCAGGAAACTTTCTCTTGGCATTCGCCGGGGACGCGGCAAAGAGGGTCCAGCGGCTTCTTACTTTTCGCCAAGAAACGCGGCACAGTATAGCTGGGAAAGATCCACGGCTGAAGCTCGAGGAAAGCTGCCGTTGCATTCGTTTCTGCTCAAGGAGTCGAAGCAGATGCTTCGTCGGAGAGCATAGATCCCTCAAGGGTCTTTCTCTGCTGTCTTGTTCCCGAGGTCCTGGCGCCAAGGAAAAAGCAGCAGTCGTGTCAGCGTGGGATGATGGTCCCCGCGGAAAAGAACACGGGAGCGAATGTTGCTCAGAATCCATGGATTCCAGGTAACGACTGTCAATCCTTCCTCGCCATTGCGTGAGCGCTGTCTTAGACGTCACGGGACACACCAATAGTCGCACTGAATCTTTCCGTGCACTTCGACCTCAGCAAAAGCACATGTTCCCCAACAGGTTTCCTTGACAAGTGAAACATGCTTCCAGTAAACCTTATAGTGCTTTAGGGCCTCTTCATGGGCCGTAACGACATAGAGCGTGCAAACCCCATGCCGGCCTCTTTCCCACAACCGTTTGCGTCCCCTTCATCATTTACGCTCCCTTGCAACACACGGCAGTCTGTTCCCGCTTCGCACGAATTTCCCCGATGACGACGGGCAGTTTCACTAATGGCTTTCGTCCTCGGTAGATGTTCCAAGACGCCAAGGATGCCTACTTAGAGCAGATGACAACTCGCCTCTTAGACGCAGCTTCGGCAAACCTGTCCCGTGTTTATATAGAGTCCACGACACAGTGCCCCCGTTTAGGGAATCGCCTTCGCGAGAAATCACATTGCATTCACGACTTGGCCGGAAAGATTTCTCATCACGTTCGCCTGGACGCCACCCAGAAAGAAGATCCACTGGCTTCTCCTTCTCTTCGGACAGCAAACAGCGTACAATGGAGCTGGGAAGATCCACTAGTATAAGCCCCAGGAAAGCTGCCGTTGCACGTGATTCTCTTCGTGGAGTCTAAGCAGGGGGCTGATTCGAGAGCATGGCGCCCCAAAGACTATTGCTCCCCAGTCTGTACTACTGGTTTCTGGGCGCGGGTAAGACACCTACAGTGGCGTCAGACTGGGTCGTTAGTTGGCTACGCGCAGAAAAGCGGGAGTGACCGTATTGCTCAGATCAGACACGTATTCCACGGAGAACGGGCAGGAAATGTAACACTTTCCGCTACTTGGAGCGGGCACTGCCATCGACTTCACGGGACACACCACTAGTAGCCTGGACTCGTGGCCTGCACCTCTGGCTTACCAAAGGCACCTATTCCAAAACCTGTTTCCTGACACGTGCTGTGATCTTTCGTTCACTTTGACAGTGTTTCCACACCCTCTTCATGGGAAGAAACCAGAGACAGCATGGAAACGCCATCCCGGCATTTCCTCTTCATCATGTGCGCTCCTCTTCATCATTTGCGCTCCCTTCCATCACACGGCGGTCTGTTCCCGCTTCGTACGAATTTCCACTAAGGCGCCGGTCATTCTTCACTAATCGCTTGCATCCTTGGTAGCTGTGACAAGAGTCCAAGGAAGCTTGCAGAGTGCAGATGGCAGACGGCCTCTTAGACCATGCGGCCGGAAAATCCGCCGAGAAATTTCCCCTGGGCCTATCGGATGCGTTCGGTGCACCTCAAAGACACAGAAGCTTGCGGCCTGGAAGCGGCTCGATTCAAAGCCGTCGTTGCCAGCATTTTGGCTCGGAGCGACCTACATTCGTCATGAAACATGTGGAGATCTGCGCCTGAATGCCCTCACAGGGTGTCAGTGCCTCTTCAGAAACGGCTTGGGAAACGATTTCCACGTTGCTGGACGCTCCGCTCGCCATTTGGTCTTCATGCATGGAACGAAGTTTGTGAGAAAACGCAGGACGACCCCTTCCTCCCCAGAAAGCTTTCCCATCGCATTCGCCTGGGACACTACGGAGAAGATCCGCTGGCTTCTGTGAACTCTGGTCACGAAAGAGTGTACGGCGGAGCTGCTGCGGATCCACTCGTACGAGCTACAGGAAAGCCGCCATAGCCTTCGTACGTGTCCACAGAGTCTAAGCAGATGGTTTGTTCGAGAGCTTGGATCTCCGAAGACCTTGGCTCCCCAACGGGTGTTACTGAACTCCGGGCGCTGGCCAGAAAGCTACGGTCGTGTAAGCCTGGCTGGGTCGTGGCCTGCCGTCAAGAACACGGGGGCCAAGTCCTTTCTCAAATCAGAACTGAACTCAGCGAAGAAGAGAGAAGAACCTTACCCTTGCCTCTACACTGTTTGAAGGCCGCCTTAGACTTCCCGGGACACCCCGAGAGTAGCTTGGGATCATTCACAGCACTTCTGGCTTACCAAACGCACGTCTCGAAAAACCCGTTCCCTTGCCATACGACGCAATCTTTCCCTAACTGTTCTAGTGTCTGAAATTCAGTGCGTGAGAAGAAAGAGCCCGAGTATTGAAAGACCCCCCCCAACCCTGTTCATCACAAGCGTCTGAGTCCCCTTCAGCATTTACGCTCCCTTGCGACACGGGGCAGCCTGATCCCGCTTCGAACGAATTTCCACGAAGAAACCAGTCGGTGTTCCGAAATCGCATTCGTTCTTTGCACATGAGAGAAGAGTCCAAGGCAGCTTATACACAGCAGATATACAATCTCCTCTGGGGTGCCGTACGGCAGGCAATTCTGATGACACGTTCTCCCTTGCCATGTACGATGAGTTGGGAAACAGAAGCTTGCAGAAAGCCAGTGGCTCCTCAGAGACAGCCCACCTCGTGGTTCAGCATAATGGGATTCCCACCTTTGTGTCTCTAACGGTGAGTTAGAGCCTCCTCAGAAACCTCTTTGGGAGTCCCTTTCGAGGTCTAGAGGAGCTCCAAAACGTATTTCTCTCGATTTAGGGTACGGTTGGCTGCAGATACGGCTTACAACCACGTCCTCACCAGGAAACTTTCTCTTGGCATTCGCCGGGGACGCGGCAAAGAGGGTCCAGCGGCTTCTTACTTTTCGCCAAGAAACGCGGCACAGTATAGCTGGGAAAGATCCACGGCTGAAGCTCGAGGAAAGCTGCCGTTGCATTCGTTTCTGCTCAAGGAGTCGAAGCAGATGCTTCGTCGGAGAGCATAGATCCCTCAAGGGTCTTTCTCTGCTGTCTTGTTGCCGAGGTCCTGGCGCCAAGGAAAAAGCAGCAGTCGTGTCAGCGTGGGATGATGGTCCCCGCGGAAAAGAACACGGGAGCGAATGTTGCTCAGAATCCATGGATTCCAGGTAACGACTGTCAATCCTTCCTCGCCATTGCGTGAGCGCTGTCTTAGACGTCACGGGACACACCAATAGTCGCACTGAATCTTTCCGTGCACTTCGACCTCAGCAAAAGCACATGTTCCCCAACAGGTTTCCTTGACAAGTGAAACATGCTTCCAGTAAACCTTATAGTGCTTTAGGGCCTCTTCATGGGCCGTAACGACATAGAGCGTGGAAACCCCATGCCGGCCTCTTTCCCACAACCGTGCGCGTCCCCTTCATCATTTACGCTCCCTTGCAACACACGGCAGTCTGTTCCCGCTTCGCACGAATTTCCCCGATGACGACGGGCAGTTTCACTAATGGCTTTCGTCCTCGGTAGATGTTCCAAGACTCCAAGGATGCCTACTTAGAGCAGATGACAACTCGCCTCTTAGACGCAGCTTCGGCAAACCTGTCCCGTGTTTATATAGAGTCCACGACACAGTGCCCCCGTTTAGGGAATCGCCTTCGCGAGAAATCACATTGCATTCACGACTTGGCCGGAAAGATTTCTCATCACGTTCGCCTGGACGCCACCCAGAAAGAAGATCCACTGGCTTCTCCTTCTCTTCGGACAGCAAACAGCGTTCAATGGAGCTGGGAAGATCCACTAGTATAAGCCCCAGGAAAGCTGCCGTTGCACGTGATTCTCTTCGTGGAGTCTAAGCAGGGGGCTGATTCGAGAGCATGGCGCCCCAAAGACTATTGCTCCCCAGTCTGTACTACTGGTTTCTGGGCGCGGGTAAGACACCTACAGTGGCGTCAGACTGGGTCGTTAGTTGGCTACGCGCAGAAAAGCGGGAGTGACCGTATTGCTCAGATCAGACACGTATTCCACGGAGAACGGGCAGGAAATGTAACACTTTCCGCTACTTGGAGCGGGCACTGCCATCGACTTCACGGGACACACCACTAGTAGCCTGGACTCGTTGCCTGCACCTCTGGCTTACCAAAGGCACCTATTCCGAAACCTGTTTCCTGACACGTGCTGTGATCTTTCGTTCACTTTGACAGTGTTTCCACACCCTCTTCATGGGAAGAAACCAAAGACAGCGTGGAAACGCCATCCCGGCATTTCCTCTTCATCATTTGCACTCCTCTTCATCATTTGCGCTCCCTTCCATCACACGGCGGTCTGTTCCCGCTTCGTACGAATTTCCACTAAGGCGCCGGTCATTCTTCACTAATCGCTTGCATCCTTGGTAGCTGTGACAAGAGTCCAAGGAAGCTTGCAGAGTGCAGATGGCAGACGGCCTCTTAGACCATGCGGCCGGAAAATCCGCCGAGAAATTTCCCCTGGGCCTATCGGATGCGTTCGGTGCACCTCAAAGACACAGAAGCTTGCGGCCTGGAAGCGGCTCGATTCAAAGCCGTCGTTGCCAGCATTTTGGCTCGGAGCGACCTACATTCGTCATGAAACACGTGGAGATCTGCGCCTGAATGCCCTCACAGGGTGTCAGTGCCTCTTCAGAAACGGCTTGGGAAACGATTTCCACGTTGCTGGACGCTCCGCTCGCCATTTGGTCTTCATGCATGGAATGAAGTTTGTGAGAAAACGCAGGACGACCCCTTCCTCCCCAGAAAGCTTTCCCATCGCATTCGCCTGGGACACTACGGAGAAGATCCGCTGGCTTCTGTGAACTCTGGTCACGAAAGAGTGTACGGCGGAGCTGCTGCGGATCCACTCGTACGAGCTACAGGAAAGCCGCCATTGCCTTCGTACGTGTCCACAGAGTCTAAGCAGATGGTTTGTTCGAGAGCTTGGATCTCCGAAGACCTTGGCTCCCCAACGGGTGTTACTGAACTCCGGGCGCTGGCCAGAAAGCTACGGTCGTGTAAGCCTGGCTGGGTCGTGGCCTGCCGTCAAGAACACGGGGGCCAAGTTCTTTCTCAAATCAGAACTGAACTCAGCGAAGAAGAGAGAAGAACCTTACCCTTGCCTCTACACTGTTTGAAGGCCGCCTTAGACTTCCCGGGACACACCGAGAGTAGCTTGGGATCATTCACAGCACTTCTGGCTTACCAAACGCACGTCTCGAAAAACCCGTTCCCTTGCCATACGACGCAATCTTTCCCTAACTGTTCTAGTGTCTGAAATTCAGTGCGTGAGAAGAAAGAGCCCGAGTATTGAAAGACCCCCCCCCCAACCCTGTTCATCACAAGCGTCTGAGTCCCCTTCAGCATTTACGCTCCCTTGCGACACGGGGCAGCCTGATCCCGCTTCGAACGAATTTCCACGAAGAAACCAGTCGGTGTTCCGAAATCGCATTCGTTCTTTGCACATGAGAGAAGAGTCCAAGGCAGCTTATACACAGCAGATATACAATCTCCTCTGGGGTGCCGTACGGCAGGCAATTCTGATGACACGTTCTCCCTTGCCATGTACGATGAGTTGGGAAACAGAAGCTTGCAGAAAGCCAGTGGCTCCTCAGAGACAGCCCACCTCCTGGTTCAGCATAATGGGATTCCCACCTTGGTGTCTCTAACGGTGAGTTAGAGCCTCCTCAGAAACCTCTTTGGGAGTCCCTTTCGAGGTCTAGAGGAGCTCCAAAACGTATTTCTCTCGATTTAGGGTACGCTTGGCTGCAGATACGGCTTACAAGCACGTCCTCACCAGGAAACTTTCTCTTCGCATTCGCCGGGGACGCGGCAAAGAGGGTCCAGCGGCTTCTTACTTTCCGCCAAGAAACGCGGCACAGTATAGCTGGCAAAGATCCACGGCTGAAGCTCGAGGAAAGCTGCCGTTGCATTCGTTTCTGCTCAAGGAGTCGAAGCAGATGCTTCGTCGGAGAGCATAGATCCCTCAAGGGTCTTTCTCTGCTGTCTTGTTGCCGAGGTCCTGGCGCCAAGGAAAAAGCAGCAGTCGTGTCAGCGTGGGATGATGGTCCCCGCGGAAAAGAACACGGGAGCGAATGTTGCTCAGAATCCATGGATTCCAGGTAACGACTGTCAATCCTTCCTCGCCATTGCGTGAGCGCTGTCTTAGACGTCACGGGACACACCAATAGTCGCACTGAATCTTTCCGTGCACTGCGAACTCAGCAAAAGCACATGTTCCCCAACAGGTTTCCTTGACAAGTGAAACATGCTTCCAGTAAACCTTATAGTGCTTTAGGGCCTCTTCATGGGCCGCAACGACATAGAGCGTTGAAACCCCATGCCGGCCTCTTTCCCACAACCGTTTGCGTCCCCTTCATCATTTACGCTCCCTTGCAACACACGGCAGTCTGTTCCCGCTTCGCACGAATTTCCCCGATGACGACGGGCAGTTTCACTAATGGCTTTCGTCCTCGGTAGATGTTCCAAGACTCCAAGGATGCCTACTTAGAGCAGATGACAACTCGCCTCTTAGACGCAGCTTCGGCAAACCTGTCCCGTGTTTATATAGAGTCCACGACACAGTGCCCCCGTTTAGGGAATCGCCTTCGCGAGAAATCACATTGCATTCACGACTTGGCCGGAAAGATTCCTCATCACGTTCGCCTGGACGCCACCCAGAAAGAAGATCCACTGGCTTCTCCTTCTCTTCGGACAGCAAACAGCGTACAATGGAGCTGGGAAGATCCACTAGTATAAGCCCCAGGAAAGCTGCCGTTGCACGTGATTCTCTTCGTGGAGTCTAAGCAGGGGGCTGATTCGAGAGCATGGCGCCCCAAAGACTATTGCTCCCCAGTCTGTACTACTGGTTTCTGGGCGCGGGTAAGACACCTACAGTGGCGTCAGACTGGGTCGTTAGTTGGCTACGCGCAGAAAAGCGGGAGTGACCGTATTGCTCAGATCAGACACGTATTCCACGGAGAACGGGCAGGAAATGTAACACTTTCCGCTACTTGGAGCGGGCACTGCCATCGACTTCACGGGACACACCACTAGTAGCCTGGACTCGTGGCCTGCACCTCTGGCTTACCAAAGGCACCTATTCCAAAACCTGTTCCCTGACACGTGCTGTGATCTTTCGTTCACTTTGACAGTGTTTCCACACCCTCTTCATGGGAAGAAACCAAAGACAGCATGGAAACGCCATCCCGGCATTTCCTCTTCATCATGTGCGCTCCTCTTCATCATTTGCGCTCCCTTCCATCACACGGCGGTCTGTTTCCGCTTCGTACGAATTTCCACTAAGGCGCCGGTCATTCTTCACTAATCGCTTGCATCCTTGGTAGCTGTGACAAGAGTCCAAGGAAGCTTGCAGAGTGCAGATGGCAGACGGCCTCTTAGACCATGCGGCCGGAAAATCCGCCGAGAAATTTCCCCTGGGCCTATCGGATGCGTTCGGTGCACCTCAAAGACACAGAAGCTTGCGGCCTGGAAGCGGCTCGATTCAAAGCCGTCGTTGCCAGCATTTTGGCTCGGAGCGACCTACATTCGTCATGAAACACGTGGAGATCTGCGCCTGAATGCCCTCACAGGGTGTCAGTGCCTCTTCAGAAACGGCTTGGGAAACGATTTCCACGTTGCTGGACGCTCCGCTCGCCATTTGGTCTTCATGCATGGAACGAAGTTTGTGAGAAAACGCAGGACGACCCCTTCCTCCCCAGAAAGCTTTCCCATCGCATTCGCCTGGGACACTACGGAGAAGATCCGCTGGCTTCTGTGAACTCTGGTCACGAAAGAGTGTACGGCGGAGCTGCTGCGGATCCACTCGTACGAGCTACAGGAAAGCCGCCATTGCCTTCGTACGTGTCCACAGAGTCTAAGCAGATGGTTTGTTCGAGATCTTGGATCTCCGAAGACCTTGGCTCCCCAACGGGTGTTACTGAACTCCGGGCGCTGGCCAGAAAGCTACGGTCGTGTAAGCCTGGCTGGGTCGTGGCCTGCCGTCAAGAACACGGGGGCCAAGTTCTTTCTCAAATCAGAACTGAACTCAGCGAAGAAGAGAGAAGAACCTTACCCTTGCCTCTACACTGTTTGAAGGCCGCCTTAGACTTCCCGGGACACACCGAGAGTAGCTTGGGATCATTCACAGCACTTCTGGCTTACCAAACGCACGTCTCGAAAAACCCGTTCCCTTGCCATACGACGCAATCTTTCCCTAACTGTTCTAGTGTCTGAAATTCAGTGCGTGAGAAGAAAGAGCCCGAGTATTGAAAGACCCCCCCCCCAACCCTGTTCATCACAAGCGTCTGAGTCCCCTTCAGCATTTACGCTCCCTTGCGACACGGGGCAGCCTGATCCCGCTTCGAACGAATTTCCACGAAGAAACCAGTCGGTGTTCCGAAATCGCATTCGTTCTTTGCACATGAGAGAAGAGTCCAAGGCAGCTTATACACAGCAGATATACAATCTCCTCTGGGGTGCCGTACGGCAGGCAATTCTGATGACACGTTCTCCCTTGCCATGTACGATGAGTTGGGAAACAGAAGCTTGCAGAAAGCCAGTGGCTCCTCAGAGACAGCCCACCTCCTGGTTCAGCATAATGGGATTCCCACCTTGGTGTCTCTAACGGTGAGTTAGAGCCTCCTCAGAAACCTCTTTGGGAGTCCCTTTCGAGGTCTAGAGGAGCTCCAAAACGTATTTCTCTCGATTTAGGGTACGCTTGGCTGCAGATACGGCTTACAAGCACGTCCTCACCAGGAAACTTTCTCTTCGCATTCGCCGGGGACGCGGCAAAGAGGGTCCAGCGGCTTCTTACTTTTCGCCAAGAAACGCGGCACAGTATAGCTGGGAAAGATCCACGGCTGAAGCTCGAGGAAAGCAGCCGTTGCATTCGTTTCTGCTCAAGGAGTCGAAGCAGATGCTTCGTCGGAGAGCATAGATCCCTCAAGGGTCTTTCTCTGCTGTCTTGTTGCCGAGGTCCTGGCGCCAAGGAAAAAGCAGCAGTCGTGTCAGCGTGGGATGATGGTCCCCGCGGAAAAGAACACGGGAGCGAATGTTGCTCAGAATCCATGGATTCCAGGTAACGACTGTCAATCCTTCCTCGCCATTGCGTGAGCGCTGTCTTAGACGTCACGGGACACACCAATAGTCGCACTGAATCTTTCCGTGCACTGCCAACTCAGCAAAAGCACATGTTCCCCAACAGGTTTCCTTGACAAGTGAAACATGCTTCCAGTAAAGCTTATAGTGCTTTAGGGCCTCTTCATGGGCCGCAACGACATAGAGCGTTGAAACCCCATGCCGGCCTCTTTCCCACAACCGTTTGCGTCCCCTTCATCATTTACGCTCCCTTGCAACACACGGCAGTCTGTTCCCGCTTCGCACGAATTTCCCCGATGACGACGGGCAGTTTCACTAATGGCTTTCGTCCTCGGTAGATGTTCCAAGACTCAAAGGATGCCTACTTAGAGCAGATGACAACTCGCCTCTTAGACGCAGCTTCGGCAAACCTGTCCCGTGTTTATATAGATTCCACGACACAGTGCCCCCGTTTAGGGAATCGCCTTCGCGAGAAATCACATTGCATTCACGACTTGGCCGGAAAGATTTCTCATCACGTTCGCCTGGACGCCACCCAGAAAGAAGATCCACTGGCTTCTCCTTCTCTTCGGACAGCAAACAGCGTACAATGGAGCTGGGAAGATCCACTAGTATAAGCCCCAGGAAAGCTGCCGTTGCACGTGATTCTCTTCGTGGAGTCTAAGCAGGGGGCTGATTCGAGAGCATGGCGCCCCAAAGACTATTGCTCCCCAGTCTGTACTACTGGTTTCTGGGCGCGGGTAAGACACCTACAGTGGCGTCAGACTGGGTCGTTAGTTGGCTACGCGCAGAAAAGCGGGAGTGACCGTATTGCTCAGATCAGACACGTATTCCACGGAGAACGGGCAGGAAATGTAACACTTTCCGCTACTTGGAGCGGGCACTGCCATCGACTTCACGGGACACACCACTAGTAGCCTGGACTCGTGGCCTGCACCTCTGGCTTACCAAAGGCACCTATTCCAAAACCTGTTTCCTGACACGTGCTGTGATCTTTCGTTCACTTTGACAGTGTTTCCACACCCTCTTCATGGGAAGAAACCAAAGACAGCATGGAAACGCCATCCCGGCATTTCCTCTTCATCATGTGCGCTCCTCTTCATCATTTGCGCTCCCTTCCATCACACGGCGGTCTGTTCCCGCTTCGTACGAATTTCCACTAAGGCGCCGGTCATTCTTCACTAATCGCTTGCATCCTTGGTAGTTGTGACAAGAGTCCAAGGAAGCTTGCAGAGTGCAGATGGCAGACGGCCTCTTAGACCATGCGGCCGGAAAATCCGCCGAGAAATTTCCCCTGGGCCTATCGGATGCGTTCGGTGCACCTCAAAGACACAGAAGCTTGCGGCCTGGAAGCGGCTCGATTCAAAGCCGTCGTTGCCAGCATTTTGGCTCGGAGCGACCTACATTCGTCATGAAACACGTGGAGATCTGCGCCTGAATGCCCTCACAGGGTGTCAGTGCCTCTTCAGAAACGGCTTGGGAAACGATTTCCACGTTGCTGGACGCTCCGCTCGCCATTTGGTCTTCATGCATGGAACGAAGTTTGTGAGAAAACGCAGGACGACCCCTTCCTCCCCAGAAAGCTTTCCCATCGCATTCGCCTGGGACACTACGGAGAAGATCCGCTGGCTTCTGTGAACTCTGGTCACGAAAGAGTGTACGGCGGAGCTGCTGCGGATCCACTCGTACGAGCTACTGGAAAGCCGCCATTGCCTTCGTACGTGTCCACAGAGTCTAAGCAGATGGTTTGTTCGAGAGCTTGGATCTCCGAAGACCTTGGCTCCCCAACGGGTGTTACTGAACTCCGGGCGCTGGCCAGAAAGCTACGGTCGTGTAAGCCTGGCTGGGTCGTGGCCTGCCGTCAAGAACACGGGGGCCAAGTCCTTTCTCAAATCAGAACTGAACTCAGCGAAGAAGAGAGAAGAACCTTACCCTTGCCTCTACACTGTTTCAAGGCCGCCTTAGACTTCCCGGGACACACCGAGAGTAGCTTGGGATCATTCACAGCACTTCTGGCTTACCAAACGCACGTCTCGAAAAACCCGTTCCCTTGCCATACGACGCAATCTTTCCCTAACTGTTCTAGTGTCTGAAATTCAGTGCGTGAGAAGAAAGAGCCCGAGTATTGAAAGACCCCCCCCCAACCCTGTTCATCACAAGCGTCTGAGTCCCCTTCAGCATTTACGCTCCCTTGCGACACGGGGCAGCCTGATCCCGCTTCGAACGAATTTCCACGAAGAAACCAGTCGGTGTTCCGAAATCGCATTCGTTCTTTGCACATGAGAGAAGAGTCCAAGGCAGCTTATACACAGCAGATATACAATCTCCTCTGGGGTGCCGTACGGCAGGCAATTCTGATGACACGTTCTCCCTTGCCATGTACGATGAGTTGGGAAACAGAAGCTTGCAGAAAGCCAGTGGCTCCTCAGAGACAGCCCACCTCCTGGTTCAGCATAATGGGATTCCCACCTTGGTGTCTCTAACGGTGAGTTAGAGCCTCCTCAGAAACCTCTTTGGGAGTCCCTTTCGAGGTCTAGAGGAGCTCCAAAACGTATTTCTCTCGATTTAGGGTACGGTTGGCTGCAGATACGGCTTACAAGCACGTCCTCACCAGGAAACTTTCTCTTCGCATTCGCCGGGGACGCGGCAAAGAGGGTCCAGCGGCTTCTTACTTTTCGCCAAGAAACGCGGCACAGTATAGCTGGGAAAGATCCACGGCTGAAGCTCGAGGAAAGCTGCCGTTGCATTCGTTTCTGCTCAAGGAGTCGAAGCAGATGCTTCGTCGGAGAGCATAGATCCCTCAAGGGTCTTTCTCTGCTGTCTTGTTGCCGAGGTCCTGGCGCCAAGGAAAAAGCAGCAGTCGTGTCAGCGTGGGATGATGGTCCCCGCGGAAAAGAACACGGGAGCGAATGTTGCTCAGAATCCATGGATTCCAGGTAACGACTGTCAATCCTTCCTCGCCATTGCGTGAGCGCTGTCTTAGACGTCACGGGACACACCAATAGTCGCACTGAATCTTTCCGTGCACTGCCAACTCAGCAAAAGCACATGTTCCCCAACAGGTTTCCTTGACAAGTGAAACATGCTTCCAGTAAACCTTATAGTGCTTTAGGGCCTCTTCATGGGCCGCAACGACATAGAGCGTGCAAACCCCATGCCGGCCTCTTTCCCACAACCGTTTGCGTCCCCTTCATCATTTACGCTCCCTTGCAACACACGGCAGTCTGTTCCCGCTTCGCACGAATTTCCCCGATGACGACGGGCAGTTTCACTAATGGCTTTCGTCCTCGTTAGATGTTCCAAGACTCCAAGGATGCCTACTTAGAGCAGATGACAACTCGCCTCTTAGACGCAGCTTCGGCAAACCTGTCCCGTGTTTATATAGATTCCACGACACAGTGCCCCCGTTTAGGGAATCGCCTTCGCGAGAAATCACATTGCATTCACGACTTGGCCGGAAAGATTTCTCATCACGTTCGCCTGGACGCCACCCAGAAAGAAGATCCACTGGCTTCTCCTTCTCTTCGGACAGCAAACAGCGTACAATGGAGCTGGGAAGATCCACTAGTATAAGCCCCAGGAAAGCTGCCATTGCACGTGATTCTCTTCGTGGAGTCTAAGCAGGGGGCTGATTCGAGAGCATGGCGCCCCAAAGACTATTGCTCCCCAGTCTGTACTACTGGTTTCTGGGCGCGGGTAAGACACCTACAGTGGCGTCAGACTGGGTCGTTAGTTGGCTACGCGCAGAAAAGCGGGAGTGACCGTATTGCTCAGATCAGACACGTATTCCACGGAGAACGGGCAGGAAATGTAACACTTTCCGCTACTTGGAGCGGGCACTGCCATCGACTTCACGGGACACACCACTAGTAGCCTGGACTCGTGGCCTGCACCTCTGGCTTACCAAAGGCACCTATTCCAAAACCTGTTTCCTGACACGTGCTGTGATCTTTCGTTCACTTTGACAGTGTTTCCACACCCTCTTCATGGGAAGAAACCAAAGACAGCATGGAAACGCCATCCCGGCATTTCCTCTTCATCATGTGCGCTCCTCTTCATCATTTGCGCTCCCTTCCATCACACGGCGGTCTGTTCCCGCTTCGTACGAATTTCCACTAAGGCGCCGGTCATTCTTCACTAATCGCTTGCATCCTTGGTAGCTGTGACAAGAGTCCAAGGAAGCTTGCAGAGTGCAGATGGCAGACGGCCTCTTAGACCATGCGGCCGGAAAATCCGCCGAGAAATTTCCCCTGGGCCTATCGGATGCGTTCGGTGCACCTCAAAGACACAGAAGCTTGCGGCCTGGAAGCGGCTCGATTCAAAGCCGTCGTTGCCAGCATTTTGGCTCGGAGCGACCTACATTCGTCATGAAACATGTGGAGATCTGCGCCTGAATGCCCTCACAGGGTGTCAGTGCCTCTTCAGAAACGGCTTGGGAAACGATTTCCACGTTGCTGGACGCTCCGCTCGCCATTTGGTCTTCATGCATGGAATGAAGTTTGTGAGAAAACGCAGGACGACCCCTTCCTCCCCAGAAAGCTTTCCCATCGCATTCGCCTGGGACACTACGGAGAAGATCCGCTGGCTTCTGTGAACTCTGGTCACGAAAGAGTGTACGGCGGAGCTGCTGCGGATCCACTCGTACGAGCTACAGGAAAGCCGCCATTGCCTTCGTACGTGTCCACAGAGTCTAAGCAGATGGTTTGTTCGAGATCTTGGATCTCCGAAGACCTTGGCTCCCCAACGGGTGTTACTGAACTCCGGGCGCTGGCCAGAAAGCTACGGTCGTGTAAGCCTGGCTGGGTCGTGGCCTGCCGTCAAGAACACGGGGGCCAAGTTCTTTCTCAAATCAGAACTGAACTCAGCGAAGAAGAGAGAAGAACCTTACCCTTGCCTCTACACTGTTTGAAGGCCGCCTTAGACTTCCCGGGACACACCGAGAGTAGCTTGGGATCATTCACAGCACTTCTGGCTTACCAAACGCACGTCTCGAAAAACCCGTTCCCTTGCCATACGACGCAATCTTTCCCTAACTGTTCTAGTGTCTGAAATTCAGTGCGTGAGAAGAAAGAGCCCGAGTATTGAAAGACCCCCCCCCCAACCCTGTTCATCACAAGCGTCTGAGTCCCCTTCAGCATTTACGCTCCCTTGCGACACGGGGCAGCCTGATCCCGCTTCGAACGAATTTCCACGAAGAAACCAGTCGGTGTTCCGAAATGGCATTCGTTCTTTGCACATGAGAGAAGAGTCCAAGGCAGCTTATACACAGCAGATATACAATCTCCTCTGGGGTGCCGTACGGCAGGCAATTCTGATGACACGTTCTCCCTTGCCATGTACGATGAGTTGGGAAACAGAAGCTTGCAGAAAGCCAGTGGCTCCTCAGAGACAGCCCACCTCGTGGTTCAGCATAATGGGATTCCCACCTTTGTGTCTCTAACGGTGAGTTAGAGCCTCCTCAGAAACCTCTTTGGGAGTCCCTTTCGAGGTCTAGAGGAGCTCCAAAACGTATTTCTCTCGATTTAGGGTACGCTTGGCTGCAGATACGGCTTACAACCACGTCCTCACCAGGAAACTTTCTCTTGGCATTCGCCGGGGACGCGGCAAAGAGGGTCCAGCGGCTTCTTACTTTTCGCCAAGAAACGCGGCACAGTATAGCTGGGAAAGATCCACGGCTGAAGCTCGAGGAAAGCTGCCGTTGCATTCGTTTCTGCTCAAGGAGTCGAAGCAGATGCTTCGTCGGAGAGCATAGATCCCTCAAGGGTCTTTCTCTGCTGTCTTGTTGCCGAGGTCCTGGCGCCAAGGAAAAAGCAGCAGTCGTGTCAGCGTGGGATGATGGTCCCCGCGGAAAAGAACACGGGAGCGAATGTTGCTCAGAATCCATGGATTCCAGGTAACGACTGTCAATCCTTCCTCGCCATTGCGTGAGCGCTGTCTTAGACGTCACGGGACACACCAATAGTCGCACTGAATCTTTCCGTGCACTGCCAACTCAGCAAAAGCACATGTTCCCCAACAGGTTTCCTTGACAAGTGAAACATGCTTCCAGTAAACCTTATAGTGCTTTAGGGCCTCTTCATGGGCCGCAACGACATAGAGCGTTGAAACCCCATGCCGGCCTCTTTCCCACAACCGTTTGCGTCCCCTTCATCATTTACGCTCCCTTGCAACACACGGCAGTCTGTTCCCGCTTCGCACGAATTTCCCCGATGACGACGGGCAGTTTCACTAATGGCTTTCGTCCTCGGTAGATGTTCCAAGACTCCAAGGATGCCTACTTAGAGCAGATGACAACTCGCCTCTTAGACGCAGCTTCGGCAAACCTGTCCCGTGTTTATATAGATTCCACGACACAGTGCCCCCGTTTAGGGAATCGCCTTCGCGAGAAATCACATTGCATTCACGACTTGGCCGGAAAGATTTCTCATCACGTTCGCCTGGACGCCACCCAGAAAGAAGATCCACTGGCTTCTCCTTCTCTTCGGACAGCAACAGCGTACAATGGAGCTGGGAAGATCCACTAGTATAAGCCCCAGGAAAGCTGCCGTTGCACGTGATTCTCTTCGTGGAGTCTAAGCAGGGGGCTGATTCGAGAGCATGGCGCCCCAAAGACTATTGCTCCCCAGTCTGTACTACTGGTTTCTGGGCGCGGGTAAGACACCTACAGTGGCGTCAGACTGGGTCGTTAGTTGGCTACGCGCAGAAAAGCGGGAGTGACCGTATTGCTCAGATCAGACACGTATTCCACGGAGAACGGGCAGGAAATGTAACACTTTCCGCTACTTGGAGCGGGCACTGCCATCGACTTCACGGGACACACCACTAGTAGCCTGGACTCGTGGCCTGCACCTCTGGCTTACCAAAGGCACCTATTCCAAAACCTGTTTCCTGACACGTGCTGTGATCTTTCGTTCACTTTGACAGTGTTTCCACACCCTCTTCATGGGAAGAAACCAAAGACAGCATGGAAACGCCATCCCGGCATTTCCTCTTCATCATGTGCGCTCCTCTTCATCATTTGCGCTCCCTTCCATCACACGGCGGTCTGTTCCCGCTTCGTACGAATTTCCACTAAGGCGCCGGTCATTCTTCACTAATCGCTTGCATCCTTGGTAGCTGTGACAAGAGTCCAAGGAAGCTTGCAGAGTGCAGATGGCAGACGGCCTCTTAGACCATGCGGCCGGAAAATCCGCCGAGAAATTTCCCCTGGGCCTATCGGATGCGTTCGGTGCACCTCAAAGACACAGAAGCTTGCGGCCTGGAAGCGGCTCGATTCAAAGCCGTCGTTGCCAGCATTTTGGCTCGGAGCGACCTACATTCGTCATGAAACATGTGGAGATCTGCGCCTGAATGCCCTCACAGGGTGTCAGTGCCTCTTCAGAAACGGCTTGGGAAACGATTTCCACGTTGCTGGACGCTCCGCTCGCCATTTGGTCTTCATGCATGGAATGAAGTTTGTGAGAAAACGCAGGACGACCCCTTCCTCCCCAGAAAGCTTTCCCATCGCATTCGCCTGGGACACTACGGAGAAGATCCGCTGGCTTCTGTGAACTCTGGTCACGAAAGAGTGTACGGCGGAGCTGCTGCGGATCCACTCGTACGAGCTACAGGAAAGCCGCCATTGCCTTCGTACGTGTCCACAGAGTCTAAGCAGATGGTTTGTTCGAGATCTTGGATCTCCGAAGACCTTGGCTCCCCAACGGGTGTTACTGAACTCCGGGCGCTGGCCAGAAAGCTACGGTCGTGTAAGCCTGGCTGGGTCGTGGCCTGCCGTCAAGAACACGGGGGCCAAGTTCTTTCTCAAATCAGAACTGAACTCAGCGAAGAAGAGAGAAGAACCTTACCCTTGCCTCTACACTGTTTGAAGGCCGCCTTAGACTTCCCGGGACACACCGAGAGTAGCTTGGGATCATTCACAGCACTTCTGGCTTACCAAACGCACGTCTCGAAAAACCCGTTCCCTTGCCATACGACGCAATCTTTCCCTAACTGTTCTAGTGTCTGAAATTCAGTGCGTGAGAAGAAAGAGCCCGAGTATTGAAAGACCCCCCCCCCAACCCTGTTCATCACAAGCGTCTGAGTCCCCTTCAGCATTTACGCTCCCTTGCGACACGGGGCAGCCTGATCCCGCTTCGAACGAATTTCCACGAAGAAACCAGTCGGTGTTCCGAAATCGCATTCGTTCTTTGCACATGAGAGAAGAGTCCAAGGCAGCTTATACACAGCAGATATACAATCTCCTCTGGGGTGCCGTACGGCAGGCAATTCTGATGACACGTTCTCCCTTGCCATGTACGATGAGTTGGGAAACAGAAGCTTGCAGAAAGCCAGTGGCTCCTCAGAGACAGCCCACCTCCTGGTTCAGCATAATGGGATTCCCACCTTTGTGTCTCTAACGGTGAGTTAGAGCCTCCTCAGAAACCTCTTTGGGAGTCCCTTTCGAGGTCTAGAGGAGCTCCAAAACGTATTTCTCTCGATTTAGGGTACGCTTGGCTGCAGATACGGCTTACAACCACGTCCTCACCAGGAAACTTTCTCTTCGCATTCGCCGGGGACGCGGCAAAGAGGGTCCAGCGGCTTCTTACTTTTCGCCAAGAAACGCGGCACAGTATAGCTGGCAAAGATCCACGGCTGAAGCTCGAGGAAAGCTGCCGTTGCATTCGTTTCTGCTCAAGGAGTCGAAGCAGATGCTTCGTCGGAGAGCATAGATCCCTCAAGGGTCTTTCTCTGCTGTCTTGTTGCCGAGGTCCTGGCGCCAAGGAAAAAGCAGCAGTCGTGTCAGCGTGGGATGATGGTCCCCGCGGAAAAGAACACGGGAGCGAATGTTGCTCAGAATCCATGGATTCCAGGTAACGACTGTCAATCCTTCCTCGCCATTGCGTGAGCGCTGTCTTAGACGTCACGGGACACACCAATAGTCGCACTGAATCTTTCCGTGCACTGCCAACTCAGCAAAAGCACATGTTCCCCAACAGGTTTCCTTGACAAGTGAAACATGCTTCCAGTAAACCTTATAGTGCTTTAGGGCCTCTTCATGGGCCGCAACGACATAGAGCGTTGAAACCCCATGCCGGCCTCTTTCCCACAACCGTTTGCGTCCCCTTCATCATTTACGCTCCCTTGCAACACACGGCAGTCTGTTCCCGCTTCGCACGAATTTCCCCGATGACGACGGGCAGTTTCACTAATGGCTTTCGTCCTCGGTAGATGTTCCAAGACTCCAAGGATGCCTACTTAGAGCAGATGACAACTCGCCTCTTAGACGCAGCTTCGGCAAACCTGTCCCGTGTTTATATAGATTCCACGACACAGTGCCCCCGTTTAGGGAATCGCCTTCGCGAGAAATCACATTGCATTCACGACTTGGCCGGAAAGATTTCTCATCACGTTCGCCTGGACGCCACCCAGAAAGAAGATCCACTGGCTTCTCCTTCTCTTCGGACAGCAAACAGCGTACAATGGAGCTGGGAAGATCCACTAGTATAAGCCCCAGGAAAGCTGCCGTTGCACGTGATTCTCTTCGTGGAGTCTAAGCAGGGGGCTGATTCGAGAGCATGGCGCCCCAAAGACTATTGCTCCCCAGTCTGTACTACTGGTTTCTGGGCGCGGGTAAGACACCTACAGTGGCGTCAGACTGGGTCGTTAGTTGGCTACGCGCAGAAAAGCGGGAGTGACCGTATTGCTCAGATCAGACACGTATTCCACGGAGAGCGGGCAGGAAATGTAACACTTTCCGCTACTTGGAGCGGGCACTGCCATCGACTTCACGGGACACACCACTAGTAGCCTGGACTCGTGGCCTGCACCTCTGGCTTACCAAAGGCACCTATTCCAAAACCTGTTTCCTGACACGTGCTGTGATCTTTCGTTCACTTTGACAGTGTTTCCACACCCTCTTCATGGGAAGAAACCAAAGACAGCATGGAAACGCCATCCCGGCATTTCCTCTTCATCATTTGCGCTCCTCTTCATCATTTGCGCTCCCTTCCATCACACGGCGGTCTGTTCCCGCTTCGTACGAATTTCCACTAAGGCGCCGGTCATTCTTCACTAATCGCTTGCATCCTTGGTAGCTGTGACAAGAGTCCAAGGAAGCTTGCAGAGTGCAGATGGCAGACGGCCTCTTAGACCATGCGGCCGGAAAATCCGCCGAGAAATTTCCCCTGGGCCTATCGGATGCGTTCGGTGCACCTCAAAGACACAGAAGCTTGCGGCCTGGAAGCGGCTCGATTCAAAGCCGTCGTTGCCAGCATTTTGGCTCGGAGCGACCTACATTCGTCATGAAACATGTGGAGATCTGCGCCTGAATGCCCTCACAGGGTGTCAGTGCCTCTTCAGAAACGGCTTGGGAAACGATTTCCACGTTGCTGGACGCTCCGCTCGCCATTTGGTCTTCATGCATGGAATGAAGTTTGTGAGAAAACGCAGGACGACCCCTTCCTCCCCAGAAAGCTTTCCCATCGCATTCGCCTGGGACACTACGGAGAAGATCCGCTGGCTTCTGTGAACTCTGGTCACGAAAGAGTGTACGGCGGAGCTGCTGCGGATCCACTCGTACGAGCTACAGGAAAGCCGCCATTGCCTTCGTACGTGTCCACAGAGTCTAAGCAGATGGTTTGTTCGAGAGCTTGGATCTCCGAAGACCTTGGCTCCCCAACGGGTGTTACTGAACTCCGGGCGCTGGCCAGAAAGCTACGGTCGTGTAAGCCTGGCTGGGTCGTGGCCTGCCGTCAAGAACACGGGGGCCAAGTTCTTTCTCAAATCAGAACTGAACTCAGCGAAGAAGAGAGAAGAACCTTACCCTTGCCTCTACACTGTTTGAAGGCCGCCTTAGACTTCCCGGGACACACCGAGAGTAGCTTGGGATCATTCACAGCACTTCTGGCTTACCAAACGCACGTCTCGAAAAACCCGTTCCCTTGCCATACGACGCAATCTTTCCCTAACTGTTCTAGTGTCTGAAATTCAGTGCGTGAGAAGAAAGAGCCCGAGTATTGAAAGACCCCCCCCAACCCTGTTCATCACAAGCGTCTGAGTCCCCTTCAGCATTTACGCTCCCTTGCGACACGGGGCAGCCTGATCCCGCTTCGAACGAATTTCCACGAAGAAACCAGTCGGTGTTCCGAAATCGCATTCGTTCTTTGCACATGAGAGAAGAGTCCAAGGCAGCTTATACACAGCAGATATACAATCTCCTCTGGGGTGCCGTACGGCAGGCAATTCTGATGACACGTTCTCCCTTGCCATGTACGATGAGTTGGGAAACAGAAGCTTGCAGAAAGCCAGTGGCTCCTCAGAGACAGCCCACCTCCTGGTTCAGCATAATGGGATTCCCACCTTGGTGTCTCTAACGGTGAGTTAGAGCCTCCTCAGAAACCTCTTTGGGAGTCCCTTTCGAGGTCTAGAGGAGCTCCAAAACGTATTTCTCTCGATTTAGGGTACGCTTGGCTGCAGATACGGCTTACAAGCACGTCCTCACCAGGAAACTTTCTCTTCGCATTCGCCGGGGACGCGGCAAAGAGGGTCCAGCGGCTTCTTACTTTTCGCCAAGAAACGCGGCACAGTATAGCTGGGAAAGATCCACGGCTGAAGCTCGAGGAAAGCAGCCGTTGCATTCGTTTCTGCTCAAGGAGTCGAAGCAGATGCTTCGTCGGAGAGCATAGATCCCTCAAGGGTCTTTCTCTGCTGTCTTGTTGCCGAGGTCCTGGCGCCAAGGAAAAAGCAGCAGTCGTGTCAGCGTGGGATGATGGTCCCCGCGGAAAAGAACACGGGAGCGAATGTTGCTCAGAATCCATGGATTCCAGGTAACGACTGTCAATCCTTCCTCGCCATTGCGTGAGCGCTGTCTTAGACGTCACGGGACACACCAATAGTCGCACTGAATCTTTCCGTGCACTGCCAACTCAGCAAAAGCACATGTTCCCCAACAGGTTTCCTTGACAAGTGAAACATGCTTCCAGTAAACCTTATAGTGCTTTAGGGCCTCTTCATGGGCCGCAACGACATAGAGCGTGCAAACCCCATGCCGGCCTCTTTCCCACAACCGTTTGCGTCCCCTTCATCATTTACGCTCCCTTGCAACACACGGCAGTCTGTTCCCGCTTCGCACGAATTTCCCCGATGACGACGGGCAGTTTCACTAATGGCTTTCGTCCTCGGTAGATGTTCCAAGACTCCAAGGATGCCTACTTAGAGCAGATGACAACTCGCCTCTTAGACGCAGCTTCGGCAAACCTGTCCCGTGTTTATATAGATTCCACGACACAGTGCCCCCGTTTAGGGAATCGCCTTCGCGAGAAATCACATTGCATTCACGACTTGGCCGGAAAGATTTCTCATCACGTTCGCCTGGACGCCACCCAGAAAGAAGATCCACTGGCTTCTCCTTCTCTTCGGACAGCAACAGCGTACAATGGAGCTGGGAAGATCCACTAGTATAAGCCCCAGGAAAGCTGCCGTTGCACGTGATTCTCTTCGTGGAGTCTAAGCAGGGGGCTGATTCGAGAGCATGGCGCCCCAAAGACTATTGCTCCCCAGTCTGTACTACTGGTTTCTGGGCGCGGGTAAGACACCTACAGTGGCGTCAGACTGGGTCGTTAGTTGGCTACGCGCAGAAAAGCGGGAGTGACCGTATTGCTCAGATCAGACACGTATTCCACGGAGAGCGGGCAGGAAATGTAACACTTTCCGCTACTTGGAGCGGGCACTGCCATCGACTTCACGGGACACACCACTAGTAGCCTGGACTCGTGGCCTGCACCTCTGGCTTACCAAAGGCACCTATTCCAAAACCTGTTTCCTGACACGTGCTGTGATCTTTCGTTCACTTTGACAGTGTTTCCACACCCTCTTCATGGGAAGAAACCAAAGACAGCATGGAAACGCCATCCCGGCATTTCCTCTTCATCATGTGCGCTCCTCTTCATCATTTGCGCTCCCTTCCATCACACGGCGGTCTGTTCCCGCTTCGTACGAATTTCCACTAAGGCGCCGGTCATTCTTCACTAATCGCTTGCATCCTTGGTAGCTGTGACAAGAGTCCAAGGAAGCTTGCAGAGTGCAGATGGCAGACGGCCTCTTAGACCATGCGGCCGGAAAATCCGCCGAGAAATTTCCCCTGGGCCTATCGGATGCGTTCGGTGCACCTCAAAGACACAGAAGCTTGCGGCCTGGAAGCGGCTCGATTCAAAGCCGTCGTTGCCAGCATTTTGGCTCGGAGCGACCTACATTCGTCATGAAACATGTGGAGATCTGCGCCTGAATGCCCTCACAGGGTGTCAGTGCCTCTTCAGAAACGGCTTGGGAAACGATTTCCACGTTGCTGGACGCTCCGCTCGCCATTTGGTCTTCATGCATGGAATGAAGTTTGTGAGAAAACGCAGGACCACCCCTTCCTCCCCAGAAAGCTTTCCCATCGCATTCGCCTGGGACACTACGGAGAAGATCCGCTGGCTTCTGTGAACTCTGGTCACGAAAGAGTGTACGGCGGAGCTGCTGCGGATCCACTCGTACGAGCTACAGGAAAGCCGCCATTGCCTTCGTACGTGTCCACAGAGTCTAAGCAGATGGTTTGTTCGAGAGCTTGGATCTCCGAAGACCTTGGCTCCCCAACGGGTGTTACTGAACTCCGGGCGCTGGCCAGAAAGCTACGGTCGTGTAAGCCTGGCTGGGTCGTGGCCTGCCGTCAAGAACACGGGGGCCAAGTTCTTTCTCAAATCAGAACTGAACTCAGCGAAGAAGAGAGAAGAACCTTACCCTTGCCTCTACACTGTTTGAAGGCCGCCTTAGACTTCCCGGGACACACCGAGAGTAGCTTGGGATCATTCACAGCACTTCTGGCTTACCAAACGCACGTCTCGAAAAACCCGTTCCCTTGCCATACGACGCAATCTTTCCCTAACTGTTCTAGTGTCTGAAATTCAGTGCGTGAGAAGAAAGAGCCCGAGTATTGAAAGACCCCCCCCCCAACCCTGTTCATCACAAGCGTCTGAGTCCCCTTCAGCATTTACGCTCCCTTGCGACACGGGGCAGCCTGATCCCGCTTCGAACGAATTTCCACGAAGAAACCAGTCGGTGTTCCGAAATCGCATTCGTTCTTTGCACATGGGAGAAGAATCCAAGGCAGCTTATACACAGCAGATATACAATCTCCTCTGGGGTGCCGTACGGCAGGCAATTCTGATGACACGTTCTCCCTTGCCATGTACGATGAGTTGGGAAACAGAAGCTTGCAGAAAGCCAGTGGCTCCTCAGAGACAGCCCACCTCCTGGTTCAGCATAATGGGATTCCCACCTTGGTGTCTCTAACGGTGAGTTAGAGCCTCCTCAGAAACCTCTTTGGGAGTCCCTTTCGAGGTCTAGAGGAGCTCCAAAACGTATTTCTCTCGATTTAGGGTACGGTTGGCTGCAGATACGGCTTACAAGCACGTCCTCACCAGGAAACTTTCTCTTCGCATTCGCCGGGGACGCGGCAAAGAGGGTCCAGCGGCTTCTTACTTTTCGCCAAGAAACGCGGCACAGTATAGCTGGGAAAGATCCACGGCTGAAGCTCGAGGAAAGCAGCCGTTGCATTCGTTTCTGCTCAAGGAGTCGAAGCAGATGCTTCGTCGGAGAGCATAGATCCCTCAAGGGTCTTTCTCTGCTGTCTTGTTGCCGAGGTCCTGGCGCCAAGGAGAAAGCAGCAGTCGTGTCAGCGTGGGATGATGGTCCCCGCGGAAAAGAACACGGGAGCGAATGTTGCTCAGAATCCATGGATTCCAGGTAACGACTGTCAATCCTTCCTCGCCATTGCGTGAGCGCTGTCTTAGACGTCACGGGACACACCAATAGTCGCACTGAATCTTTCCGTGCACTGCCAACTCAGCAAAAGCACATGTTCCCCAACAGGTTTCCTTGACAAGTGAAACATGCTTCCAGTAAACCTTATAGTGCTTTAGGGCCTCTTCATGGGCCGCAACGACATAGAGCGTTGAAACCCCATGCCGGCCTCTTTCCCACAACCGTTTGCGTCCCCTTCATCATTTACGCTCCCTTGCAACACACGGCAGTCTGTTCCCGCTTCGCACGAATTTCCCCGATGACGACGGGCAGTTTCACTAATGGCTTTCGTCCTCGGTAGATGTTCCAAGACTCCAAGGATGCCTACTTAGAGCAGATGACAACTCGCCTCTTAGACGCAGCTTCGGCAAACCTGTCCCGTGTTTATATAGATTCCACGACACAGTGCCCCCGTTTAGGGAATCGCCTTCGCGAGAAATCACATTGCATTCACGACTTGGCCGGAAAGATTCCTCATCACGTTCGCCTGGACGCCACCCAGAAAGAAGATCCACTGGCTTCTCCTTCTCTTCGGACAGCAAACAGCGTACAATGGAGCTGGGAAGATCCACTAGTATAAGCCCCAGGAAAGCTGCCGTTGCACGTGATTCTCTTCGTGGAGTCTAAGCAGGAGGCTGATTCGAGAGCATGGCGCCCCAAAGACTATTGCTCCCCAGTCTGTACTACTGGTTTCTGGGCGCGGGTAAGACACCTACAGTGGCGTCAGACTGGGTCGTTAGTTGGCTACGCGCAGAAAAGCGGGAGTGACCGTATTGCTCAGATCAGACACGTATTCCACGGAGAGCGGGCAGGAAATGTAACACTTTCCGCTACTTGGAGCGGGCACTGCCATCGACTTCACGGGACACACCACTAGTAGCCTGGACTCGTGGCCTGCACCTCTGGCTTACCAAAGGCACCTATTCCAAAACCTGTTTCCTGACACGTGCTGTGATCTTTCGTTCACTTTGACAGTGTTTCCACACCCTCTTCATGGGAAGAAACCAAAGACAGCATGGAAACGCCATCCCGGCATTTCCTCTTCATCATGTGCGCTCCTCTTCATCATTTGCGCTCCCTTCCATCACACGGCGGTCTGTTCCCGCTTCGTACGAATTTCCACTAAGGCGCCGGTCATTCTTCACTAATCGCCTGCATCCTTGGTAGCTGTGACAAGAGTCCAAGGAAGCTTGCAGAGTGCAGATGGCAGACGGCCTCTTAGACCATGCGGCCGGAAAATCCGCCGAGAAATTTCCCCTGGGCCTATCGGATGCGTTCGGTGCACCTCAAAGACACAGAAGCTTGCGGCCTGGAAGCGGCTCGATTCAAAGCCGTCGTTGCCAGCATTTTGGCTCGGAGCGACCTACATTCGTCATGAAACATGTGGAGATCTGCGCCTGAATGCCCTCACAGGGTGTCAGTGCCTCTTCAGAAACGGCTTGGGAAACGATTTCCACGTTGCTGGACGCTCCGCTCGCCATTTGGTCTTCATGCATGGAATGAAGTTTGTGAGAAAACGCAGGACCACCCCTTCCTCCCCAGAAAGCTTTCCCATCGCATTCGCCTGGGACACTACGGAGAAGATCCGCTGGCTTCTGTGAACTCTGGTCACGAAAGAGTGTACGGCGGAGCTGCTTGCGGATCCACTTCGTACGAGCTACAGGAAAGCCCGCCATTTGCCTTCGTACGTGTCCACATAGTCTAAGCAGATGGTTTGTTCGAGAGCTTGGATCTCCGAAGACCTTGGCTCCCCAACGGGTGTTACTGAACTCCGGGCGCTGGCCAGAAAGCTACGGTCGTGTAAGCCTGGCTGGGTCGTGGCCTGCCGTCAAGAACACGGGGGCCAAGTTCTTTCTCAAATCAGAACTGAACTCAGCGAAGAAGAGAGAAGAACCTTACCCTTGCCTCTACACTGTTTCAAGCCCGCCTTAGACTTCCCGGGACACACCGAGAGTAGCTTGGGATCATTCACAGCACTTCTGGCTTACCAAACGCACGTCTCGAAAAACCCGTTCCCTTGACATACGACGCAATCTTTCCCTAACTGTTCTAGTGTCTGAAATTCAGTGCGTGAGAAGAAAGAGCCCGAGTATTGAAAGACCCCGCCCCCCAACCCTGTTCATCACAAGCGTCTGAGTCCCCTTCAGCATTTACGCTCCCTTGCGACACGGGGCAGCCTGATCCCGCTTCGAACGAATTTCCACGAAGAAACCAGTCGGTGTTCCGAAATGGCATTCGTTCTTTGCACATGAGAGAAGAGTCCAAGGCAGCTTATACACAGCAGATATACAATCTCCTCTGGGGTGCCGTACGGCAGGCAATTCTGATGACACGTTCTCCCTTGCCATGTACGATGAGTTGGGAAACAGAAGCTTGCAGAAAGCCAGTGGCTCCTCAGAGACAGCCCACCTCGTGGTTCAGCATAATGGGATTCCCACCTTTGTGTCTCTAACGGTGAGTTAGAGCCTCCTCAGAAACCTCTTTGGGAGTCCCTTTCGAGGTCTAGAGGAGCTCCAAAACGTATTTCTCTCGATTTAGGGTACGCTTGGCTGCAGATACGGCTTACAACCACGTCCTCACCAGGAAACTTTCTCTTGGCATTCGCCGGGGACGCGGCAAAGAGGGTCCAGCGGCTTCTTACTTTTCGCCAAGAAACGCGGCACAGTATAGCTGGGAAAGATCCACGGCTGAAGCTCGAGGAAAGCAGCCGTTGCATTCGTTTCTGCTCAAGGAGTCGAAGCAGATGCTTCGTCGGAGAGCATAGATCCCTCAAGGGTCTTTCTCTGCTGTCTTGTTGCCGAGGTCCTGGCGCCAAGGAAAAAGCAGCAGTCGTGTCAGCGTGGGATGATGGTCCCCGCGGAAAAGAACACGGGAGCGAATGTTGCTCAGAATCCATGGATTCCAGGTAACGACTGTCAATCCTTCCTCGCCATTGCGTGAGCGCTGTCTTAGACGTCACGGGACACACCAATAGTCGCACTGAATCTTTCCGTGCACTGCCAACTCAGCAAAAGCACATGTTCCCCAACAGGTTTCCTTGACAAGTGAAACATGCTTCCAGTAAAGCTTATAGTGCTTTAGGGCCTCTTCATGGGCCGCAACGACATAGAGCGTTGAAACCCCATGCCGGCCTCTTTCCCACAACCGTTTGCGTCCCCTTCATCATTTACGCTCCCTTGCAACACACGGCAGTCTGTTCCCGCTTCGCACGAATTTCCCCGATGACGACGGGCAGTTTCACTAATGGCTTTCGTCCTCGGTAGATGTTCCAAGACTCCAAGGATGCCTACTTAGAGCAGATGACAACTCGCCTCTTAGACGCAGCTTCGGCAAACCTGTCCCGTGTTTATATAGATTCCACGACACAGTGCCCCCGTTTAGGGAATCGCCTTCGCGAGAAATCACATTGCATTCACGACTTGGCCGGAAAGATTTCTCATCACGTTCGCCTGGACGCCACCCAGAAAGAAGATCCACTGGCTTCTCCTTCTCTTCGGACAGCAAACAGCGTACAATGGAGCTGGGAAGATCCACTAGTATAAGCCCCAGGAAAGCTGCCGTTGCACGTGATTCTCTTCGTGGAGTCTAAGCAGGGGGCTGATTCGAGAGCATGGCGCCCCAAAGACTATTGCTCCCCAGTCTGTACTACTGGTTTCTGGGCGCGGGTAAGACACCTACAGTGGCGTCAGACTGGGTCGTTAGTTGGCTACGCGCAGAAAAGCGGGAGTGACCGTATTGCTCAGATCAGACACGTATTCCACGGAGAACGGGCAGGAAATGTAACACTTTCCGCTACTTGGAGCGGGCACTGCCATCGACTTCACGGGACACACCACTAGTAGCCTGGACTCGTGGCCTGCACCTCTGGCTTACCAAAGGCACCTATTCCAAAACCTGTTTCCTGACACGTGCTGTGATCTTTCGTTCACTTTGACAGTGTTTCCACACCCTCTTCATGGGAAGAAACCAAAGACAGCATGGAAACGCCATCCCGGCATTTCCTCTTCATCATGTGCGCTCCTCTTCATCATTTGCGCTCCCTTCCATCACACGGCGGTCTGTTCCCGCTTCGTACGAATTTCCACTAAGGCGCCGGTCATTCTTCACTAATCGCTTGCATCCTTGGTAGCTGTGACAAGAGTCCAAGGAAGCTTGCAGAGTGCAGATGGCAGACGGCCTCTTAGACCATGCGGCCGGAAAATCCGCCGAGAAATTTCCCCTGGGCCTATCGGATGCGTTCGGTGCACCTCAAAGACACAGAAGCTTGCGGCCTGGAAGCGGCTCGATTCAAAGCCGTCGTTGCCAGCATTTTGGCTCGGAGCGACCTACATTCGTCATGAAACATGTGGAGATCTGCGCCTGAATGCCCTCACAGGGTGTCAGTGCCTCTTCAGAAACGGCTTGGGAAACGATTTCCACGTTGCTGGACGCTCCGCTCGCCATTTGGTCTTCATGCATGGAATGAAGTTTGTGAGAAAACGCAGGACCACCCCTTCCTCCCCAGAAAGCTTTCCCATCGCATTCGCCTGGGACACTACGGAGAAGATCCGCTGGCTTCTGTGAACTCTGGTCACGAAAGAGTGTACGGCGGAGCTGCTGCGGATCCACTCGTACGAGCTACAGGAAAGCCGCCATTGCCTTCGTACGTGTCCACAGAGTCTAAGCAGATGGTTTGTTCGAGATCTTGGATCTCCGAAGACCTTGGCTCCCCAACGGGTGTTACTGAACTCCGGGCGCTGGCCAGAAAGCTACGGTCGTGTAAGCCTGGCTGGGTCGTGGCCTGCCGTCAAGAACACGGGGGCCAAGTCCTTTCTCAAATCAGAACTGAACTCAGCGAAGAAGAGAGAAGAACCTTACCCTTGCCTCTACACTGTTTGAAGGCCGCCTTAGACTTCCCGGGACACACCGAGAGTAGCTTGGGATCATTCACAGCACTTCTGGCTTACCAAACGCACGTCTCGAAAAACCCGTTCCCTTGCCATACGACGCAATCTTTCCCTAACTGTTCTAGTGTCTGAAATTCAGTGCGTGAGAAGAAAGAGCCCGAGTATTGAAAGACCCCCCCCCCAACCCTGTTCATCACAAGCGTCTGAGTCCCCTTCAGCATTTACGCTCCCTTGCGACACGGGGCAGCCTGATCCCGCTTCGAACGAATTTCCACGAAGAAACCAGTCGGTGTTCCGAAATCGCATTCGTTCTTTGCACATGGGAGAAGAATCCAAGGCAGCTTATACACAGCAGATATACAATCTCCTCTGGGGTGCCGTACGGCAGGCAATTCTGATGACACGTTCTCCCTTGCCATGTACGATGAGTTGGGAAACAGAAGCTTGCAGAAAGCCAGTGGCTCCTCAGAGACAGCCCACCTCCTGGTTCAGCATAATGGGATTCCCACCTTGGTGTCTCTAACGGTGAGTTAGAGCCTCCTCAGAAACCTCTTTGGGAGTCCCTTTCGAGGTCTAGAGGAGCTCCAAAACGTATTTCTCTCGATTTAGGGTACGCTTGGCTGCAGATACGGCTTACAAGCACGTCCTCACCAGGAAACTTTCTCTTCGCATTCGCCGGGGACGCGGCAAAGAGGGTCCAGCGGCTTCTTACTTTTCGCCAAGAAACGCGGCACAGTATAGCTGGCAAAGATCCACGGCTGAAGCTCGAGGAAAGCAGCCGTTGCATTCGTTTCTGCTCAAGGAGTCGAAGCAGATGCTTCGTCGGAGAGCATAGATCCCTCAAGGGTCTTTCTCTGCTGTCTTGTTGCCGAGGTCCTGGCGCCAAGGAAAAAGCAGCAGTCGTGTCAGCGTGGGATGATGGTCCCCGCGGAAAAGAACACGGGAGCGAATGTTGCTCAGAATCCATGGATTCCAGGTAACGACTGTCAATCCTTCCTCGCCATTGCGTGAGCGCTGTCTTAGACGTCACGGGACACACCAATAGTCGCACTGAATCTTTCCGTGCACTGCCAACTCAGCAAAAGCACATGTTCCCCAACAGGTTTCCTTGACAAGTGAAACATGCTTCCAGTAAACCTTATAGTGCTTTAGGGCCTCTTCATGGGCCGCAACGACATAGAGCGTGCAAACCCCATGCCGGCCTCTTTCCCACAACCGTTTGCGTCCCCTTCATCATTTACGCTCCCTTGCAACACACGGCAGTCTCTTCCCGCTTCGCACGAATTTCCGCGATGACGACGGGCAGTTTCACTAATGGCTTTCGTCCTCGTTAGATGTTCCAAGACTCCAAGGATGCCTACTTAGAGCAGATGACAACTCGCCTCTTAGACGCAGCTTCGGCAAACCTGTCCCGTGTTTATATAGATTCCACGACACAGTGCCCCCGTTTAGGGAATCGCCTTCGCGAGAAATCACATTGCATTCACGACTTGGCCGGAAAGATTCCTCATCACGTTCGCCTGGACGCCACCCAGAAAGAAGATCCACTGGCTTCTCCTTCTCTTCGGACAGCAAACAGCGTACAATGGAGCTGGGAAGATCCACTAGTATAAGCCCCAGGAAAGCTGCCGTTGCACGTGATTCTCTTCGTGGAGTCTAAGCAGGGGGCTGATTCGAGAGCATGGCGCCCCAAAGACTATTGCTCCCCAGTCTGTACTACTGGTTTCTGGGCGCGGGTAAGACACCTACAGTGGCGTCAGACTGGGTCGTTAGTTGGCTACGCGCAGAAAAGCGGGAGTGACCGTATTGCTCAGATCAGACACGTATTCCACGGAGAACGGGCAGGAAATGTAACACTTTCCGCTACTTGGAGCGGGCACTGCCATCGACTTCACGGGACACACCACTAGTAGCCTGGACTCGTGGCCTGCACCTCTGGCTTACCAAAGGCACCTATTCCAAAACCTGTTTCCTGACACGTGCTGTGATCTTTCGTTCACTTTGACAGTGTTTCCACACCCTCTTCATGGGAAGAAACCAAAGACAGCATGGAAACGCCATCCCGGCATTTCCTCTTCATCATGTGCGCTCCTCTTCATCATTTGCGCTCCCTTCCATCACACGGCGGTCTGTTCCCGCTTCGTACGAATTTCCACTAAGGCGCCGGTCATTCTTCACTAATCGCCTGCATCCTTGGTAGCTGTGACAAGAGTCCAAGGAAGCTTGCAGAGTGCAGATGGCAGACGGCCTCTTAGACCATGCGGCCGGAAAATCCGCCGAGAAATTTCCCCTGGGCCTATCGGATGCGTTCGGTGCACCTCAAAGACACAGAAGCTTGCGGCCTGGAAGCGGCTCGATTCAAAGCCGTCGTTGCCAGCATTTTGGCTCGGAGCGACCTACATTCGTCATGAAACATGTGGAGATCTGCGCCTGAATGCCCTCACAGGGTGTCAGTGCCTCTTCAGAAACGGCTTGGGAAACGATTTCCACGTTGCTGGACGCTCCGCTCGCCATTTGGTCTTCATGCATGGAATGAAGTTTGTGAGAAAACGCAGGACGACCCCTTCCTCCCCAGAAAGCTTTCCCATCGCATTCGCCTGGGACACTACGGAGAAGATCCGCTGGCTTCTGTGAACTCTGGTCACGAAAGAGTGTACGGCGGAGCTGCTGCGGATCCACTCGTACGAGCTACAGGAAAGCCGCCATTGCCTTCGTACGTGTCCACAGAGTCTAAGCAGATGGTTTGTTCGAGATCTTGGATCTCCGAAGACCTTGGCTCCCCAACGGGTGTTACTGAACTCCGGGCGCTGGCCAGAAAGCTACGGTCGTGTAAGCCTGGCTGGGTCGTGGCCTGCCGTCAAGAACACGGGGGCCAAGTTCTTTCTCAAATCAGAACTGAACTCAGCGAAGAAGAGAGAAGAACCTTACCCTTGCCTCTACACTGTTTGAAGGCCGCCTTAGACTTCCCGGGACACACCGAGAGTAGCTTGGGATCATTCACAGCACTTCTGGCTTACCAAACGCACGTCTCGAAAAACCCGTTCCCTTGCCATACGACGCAATCTTTCCCTAACTGTTCTAGTGTCTGAAATTCAGTGCGTGAGAAGAAAGAGCCCGAGTATTGAAAGACCCCCCCCCCAACCCTGTTCATCACAAGCGTCTGAGTCCCCTTCAGCATTTACGCTCCCTTGCGACACGGGGCAGCCTGATCCCGCTTCGAACGAATTTCCACGAAGAAACCAGTCGGTGTTCCGAAATCGCATTCGTTCTTTGCACATGGGAGAAGAATCCAAGGCAGCTTATACACAGCAGATATACAATCTCCTCTGGGGTGCCGTACGGCAGGCAATTCTGATGACACGTTCTCCCTTGCCATGTACGATGAGTTGGGAAACAGAAGCTTGCAGAAAGCCAGTGGCTCCTCAGAGACAGCCCACCTCCTGGTTCAGCATAATGGGATTCCCACCTTGGTGTCTCTAACGGTGAGTTAGAGCCTCCTCAGAAACCTCTTTGGGAGTCCCTTTCGAGGTCTAGAGGAGCTCCAAAACGTATTTCTCTCGATTTAGGGTACGCTTGGCTGCAGATACGGCTTACAACCACGTCCTCACCAGGAAACTTTCTCTTCGCATTCGCCGGGGACGCGGCAAAGAGGGTCCAGCGGCTTCTTACTTTTCGCCAAGAAACGCGGCACAGTATAGCTGGCAAAGATCCACGGCTGAAGCTCGAGGAAAGCTGCCGTTGCATTCGTTTCTGCTCAAGGAGTCGAAGCAGATGCTTCGTCGGAGAGCATAGATCCCTCAAGGGTCTTTCTCTGCTGTCTTGTTGCCGAGGTCCTGGCGCCAAGGAAAAAGCAGCAGTCGTGTCAGCGTGGGATGATGGTCCCCGCGGAAAAGAGCACGGGAGCGAATGTTGCTCAGAATCCATGGATTCCAGGTAACGACTGTCAATCCTTCCTCGCCATTGCGTGAGCGCTGTCTTAGACGTCACGGGACACACCAATAGTCGCACTGAATCTTTCCGTGCACTGCGAACTCAGCAAAAGCACATGTTCCCCAACAGGTTTCCTTGACAAGTGAAACATGCTTCCAGTAAACCTTATAGTGCTTTAGGGCCTCTTCATGGGCCGCAACGACATAGAGCGTGCAAACCCCATGCCGGCCTCTTTCCCACAACCGTTTGCGTCCCCTTCATCATTTACGCTCCCTTGCAACACACGGCAGTCTGTTCCCGCTTCGCACGAATTTCCCCGATGACGACGGGCAGTTTCACTAATGGCTTTCGTCCTCGTTAGATGTTCCAAGACTCCAAGGATGCCTACTTAGAGCAGATGACAACTCGCCTCTTAGACGCAGCTTCGGCAAACCTGTCCCGTGTTTATATAGATTCCACGACACAGTGCCCCCGTTTAGGGAATCGCCTTCGCGAGAAATCACATTGCATTCACGACTTGGCCGGAAAGATTTCTCATCACGTTCGCCTGGACGCCACCCAGAAAGAAGATCCACTGGCTTCTCCTTCTCTTCGGACAGCAAACAGCGTACAATGGAGCTGGGAAGATCCACTAGTATAAGCCCCAGGAAAGCTGCCATTGCACGTGATTCTCTTCGTGGAGTCTAAGCAGGGGGCTGATTCGAGAGCATGGCGCCCCAAAGACTATTGCTCCCCAGTCTGTACTACTGGTTTCTGGGCGCGGGTAAGACACCTACAGTGGCGTCAGACTGGGTCGTTAGTTGGCTACGCGCAGAAAAGCGGGAGTGACCGTATTGCTCAGATCAGACACGTATTCCACGGAGAGCGGGCAGGAAATGTAACACTTTCCGCTACTTGGAGCGGGCACTGCCATCGACTTCACGGGACACACCACTAGTAGCCTGGACTCGTGGCCTGCACCTCTGGCTTACCAAAGGCACCTATTCCAAAACCTGTTTCCTGACACGTGCTGTGATCTTTCGTTCACTTTGACAGTGTTTCCACACCCTCTTCATGGGAAGAAACCAAAGACAGCATGGAAACGCCATCCCGGCATTTCCTCTTCATCATGTGCGCTCCTCTTCATCATTTGCGCTCCCTTCCATCACACGGCGGTCTGTTCCCGCTTCGTACGAATTTCCACTAAGGCGCCGGTCATTCTTCACTAATCGCTTGCATCCTTGGTAGCTGTGACAAGAGTCCAAGGAAGCTTGCAGAGTGCAGATGGCAGACGGCCTCTTAGACCATGCGGCCGGAAAATCCGCCGAGAAATTTCCCCTGGGCCTATCGGATGCGTTCGGTGCACCTCAAAGACACAGAAGCTTGCGGCCTGGAAGCGGCTCGATTCAAAGCCGTCGTTGCCAGCATTTTGGCTCGGAGCGACCTACATTCGTCATGAAACATGTGGAGATCTGCGCCTGAATGCCCTCACAGGGTGTCAGTGCCTCTTCAGAAACGGCTTGGGAAACGATTTCCACGTTGCTGGACGCTCCGCTCGCCATTTGGTCTTCATGCATGGAACGAAGTTTGTGAGAAAACGCAGGACGACCCCTTCCTCCCCAGAAAGCTTTCCCATCGCATTCGCCTGGGACACTACGGAGAAGATCCGCTGGCTTCTGTGAACTCTGGTCACGAAAGAGTGTACGGCGGAGCTGCTGCGGATCCACTCGTACGAGCTACAGGAAAGCCGCCATTGCCTTCGTACGTGTCCACAGAGTCTAAGCAGATGGTTTGTTCGAGAGCTTGGATCTCCGAAGACCTTGGCTCCCCAACGGGTGTTACTGAACTCCGGGCGCTGGCCAGAAAGCTACGGTCGTGTAAGCCTGGCTGGGTCGTGGCCTGCCGTCAAGAACACGGGGGCCAAGTTCTTTCTCAAATCAGAACTGAACTCAGCGAAGAAGAGAGAAGAACCTTACCCTTGCCTCTACACTGTTTGAAGGCCGCCTTAGACTTCCCGGGACACACCGAGAGTAGCTTGGGATCATTCACAGCACTTCTGGCTTACCAAACGCACGTCTCGAAAAACCCGTTCCCTTGCCATACGACGCAATCTTTCCCTAACTGTTCTAGTGTCTGAAATTCAGTGCGTGAGAAGAAAGAGCCCGAGTATTGAAAGACCCCCCCCCAACCCTGTTCATCACAAGCGTCTGAGTCCCCTTCAGCATTTACGCTCCCTTGCGACACGGGGCAGCCTGATCCCGCTTCGAACGAATTTCCACGAAGAAACCAGTCGGTGTTCCGAAATCGCATTCGTTCTTTGCACATGAGAGAAGAGTCCAAGGCAGCTTATACACAGCAGATATACAATCTCCTCTGGGGTGCCGTACGGCAGGCAATTCTGATGACACGTTCTCCCTTGCCATGTACGATGAGTTGGGAAACAGAAGCTTGCAGAAAGCCAGTGGCTCCTCAGAGACAGCCCACCTCCTGGTTCAGCATAATGGGATTCCCACCTTTGTGTCTCTAACGGTGAGTTAGAGCCTCCTCAGAAACCTCTTTGGGAGTCCCTTTCGAGGTCTAGAGGAGCTCCAAAACGTATTTCTCTCGATTTAGGGTACGCTTGGCTGCAGATACGGCTTACAACCACGTCCTCACCAGGAAACTTTCTCTTCGCATTCGCCGGGGACGCGGCAAAGAGGGTCCAGCGGCTTCTTACTTTTCGCCAAGAAACGCGGCACAGTATAGCTGGCAAAGATCCACGGCTGAAGCTCGAGGAAAGCTGCCGTTGCATTCGTTTCTGCTCAAGGAGTCGAAGCAGATGCTTCGTCGGAGAGCATAGATCCCTCAAGGGTCTTTCTCTGCTGTCTTGTTCCCGAGGTCCTGGCGCCAAGGAAAAAGCAGCAGTCGTGTCAGCGTGGGATGATGGTCCCCGCGGAAAAGAGCACGGGAGCGAATGTTGCTCAGAATCCATGGATTCCAGGTAACGACTGTCAATCCTTCCTCGCCATTGCGTGAGCGCTGTCTTAGACGTCACGGGACACACCAATAGTCGCACTGAATCTTTCCGTGCACTGCGAACTCAGCAAAAGCACATGTTCCCCAACAGGTTTCCTTGACAAGTGAAACATGCTTCCAGTAAACCTCATAGTGCTTTAGGGCCTCTTCATGGGCCGCAACGACATAGAGCGTTGAAACCCCATGCCGGCCTCTTTCCCACAACCGTTTGCGTCCCCTTCATCATTTACGCTCCCTTGCAACACACGGCAGTCTGTTCCCGCTTCGCACGAATTTCCCCGATGACGACGGGCAGTTTCACTAATGGCTTTCGTCCTCGTTAGATGTTCCAAGACTCAAAGGATGCCTACTTAGAGCAGATGACAACTCGCCTCTTAGACGCAGCTTCGGCAAACCTGTCCCGTGTTTATATAGAGTCCACGACACAGTGCCCCCGTTTAGGGAATCGCCTTCGCGAGAAATCACATTGCATTCACGACTTGGCCGGAAAGATTTCTCATCACGTTCGCCTGGACGCCACCCAGAAAGAAGATCCACTGGCTTCTCCTTCTCTTCGGACAGCAAACAGCGTACAATGGAGCTGGGAAGATCCACTAGTATAAGCCCCAGGAAAGCTGCCGTTGCACGTGATTCTCTTCGTGGAGTCTAAGCAGGGGGCTGATTCGAGAGCATGGCGCCCCAAAGACTGTTGCTCCCCAGTCTGTACTACTGGTTTCTGGGCGCGGGTAAGACACCTACAGTGGCGTCAGACTGGGTCGTTAGTTGGCTACGCGCAGAAAAGCGGGAGTGACCGTATTGCTCAGATCGGACACGTATTCCACGGAGAACGGGCAGGAAATGTAACACTTTCCGCTACTTGGAGCGGGCACTGCCATCGACTTCACGGGACACACCACTAGTAGCCTGGACTCGTTGCCTGCACCTCTGGCTTACCAAAGGCACCTATTCCGAAACCTGTTTCCTGACACGTGCTGTGATCTTTCGTTCACTTTGACAGTGTTTCCACACCCTCTTCATGGGAAGAAACCAAAGACAGCGTGGAAACGCCATCCCGGCATTTCCTCTTCATCATTTGCGCTCCCTTCCATCACACGGCGGTCTGTTCCCGCTTCGTACGAATTTCCACTAAGGCGCCGGTCATTCTTCACTAATCGCTTGCATCCTTGGTAGCCGTGACAAGAGTCCAAGGAAGCTTGCAGAGTGCAGATGGCAGACGGCCTCTTAGACCATGCGGCCGGAAAATCCGCCGAGAAATTTCCCCTGGGCCTATCGGATGCGTTCGGTGCACCTCAAAGACACAGAAGCTTGCGGCCTGGAAGCGGCTCGATTCAAAGCCGTCGTTGCCAGCATTTTGGCTCGGAGCGACCTACATTCGTCATGAAACATGTGGAGATCTGCGCCTGAATGCCCTCACAGGGTGTCAGTGCCTCTTCAGAAACGGCTTGGGAAACGATTTCCACGTTGCTGGACGCTCCGCTCGCCATTTGGTCTTCATGCATGGAATGAAGTTTGTGAGAAAACGCAGGACGACCCCTTCCTCCCCAGAAAGCTTTCCCATCGCATTCGCCTGGGACACTACGGAGAAGATCCGCTGGCTTCTGTGAACTCTGGTCACGAAAGAGTGTACGGCGGAGCTGCTGCGGATCCACTCGTACGAGCTACAGGAAAGCCGCCATAGCCTTCGTACGTGTCCACAGAGTCTAAGCAGATGGTTTGTTCGAGAGCTTGGATCTCCGAAGACCTTGGCTCCCCAACGGGTGTTACTGAACTCCGGGCGCTGGCCAGAAAGCTACGGTCGTGTAAGCCTGGCTGGGTCGTGGCCTGCCGTCAAGAACACGGGGGCCAAGTCCTTTCTCAAATCAGAACTGAACTCAGCGAAGAAGAGAGAAGAACCTTACCCTTGCCTCTACACTGTTTGAAGGCCGCCTTAGACTTCCCGGGACACACCGAGAGTAGCTTGGGATCATTCACAGCACTTCTGGCTTACCAAACGCACGTCTCGAAAAACCCGTTCCCTTGCCATACGACGCAATCTTTCCCTAACTGTTCTAGTGTCTGAAATTCAGTGCGTGAGAAGAAAGAGCCCGAGTATTGAAAGACCCCCCCCCAACCCTGTTCATCACAAGCGTCTGAGTCCCCTTCAGCATTTACGCTCCCTTGCGACACGGGGCAGCCTGATCCCGCTTCGAACGAATTTCCACGAAGAAACCAGTCGGTGTTCCGAAATCGCATTCGTTCTTTGCACATGAGAGAAGAGTCCAAGGCAGCTTATACACAGCAGATATACAATCTCCTCTGGGGTGCCGTACGGCAGGCAATTCTGATGACACGTTCTCCCTTGCCATGTACGATGAGTTGGGAAACAGAAGCTTGCAGAAAGCCAGTGGCTCCTCAGAGACAGCCCACCTCCTGGTTCAGCATAATGGGATTCCCACCTTTGTGTCTCTAACGGTGAGTTAGAGCCTCCTCAGAAACCTCTTTGGGAGTCCCTTTCGAGGTCTAGAGGAGCTCCAAAACGTATTTCTCTCGATTTAGGGTACGCTTGGCTGCAGATACGGCTTACAAGCACGTCCTCACCAGGAAACTTTCTCTTCGCATTCGCCGGGGACGCGGCAAAGAGGGTCCAGCGGCTTCTTACTTTTCGCCAAGAAACGCGGCACAGTATAGCTGGGAAAGATCCACGGCTGAAGCTCGAGGAAAGCTGCCGTTGCATTCGTTTCTGCTCAAGGAGTCGAAGCAGATGCTTCGTCGGAGAGCATAGATCCCTCAAGGGTCTTTCTCTGCTGTCTTGTTGCCGAGGTCCTGGCGCCAAGGAAAAAGCAGCAGTCGTGTCAGCGTGGGATGATGGTCCCCGCGGAAAAGAACACGGGAGCGAATGTTGCTCAGAATCCATGGATTCCAGGTAACGACTGTCAATCCTTCCTCGCCATTGCGTGAGCGCTGTCTTAGACGTCACGGGACACACCAATAGTCGCACTGAATCTTTCCGTGCACTGCGAACTCAGCAAAAGCACATGTTCCCCAACAGGTTTCCTTGACAAGTGAAACATGCTTCCAGTAAACCTTATAGTGCTTTAGGGCCTCTTCATGGGCCGCAACGACATAGAGCGTGCAAACCCCATGCCGGCCTCTTTCCCACAACCGTTTGCGTCCCCTTCATCATTTACGCTCCCTTGCAACACACGGCAGTCTGTTCCCGCTTCGCACGAATTTCCCCGATGACGACGGGCAGTTTCACTAATGGCTTTCGTCCTCGGTAGATGTTCCAAGACTCCAAGGATGCCTACTTAGAGCAGATGACAACTCGCCTCTTAGACGCAGCTTCGGCAAACCTGTCCCGTGTTTATATAGAGTCCACGACACAGTGCCCCCGTTTAGGGAATCGCCTTCGCGAGAAATCACATTGCATTCACGACTTGGCCGGAAAGATTTCTCATCACGTTCGCCTGGACGCCACCCAGAAAGAAGATCCACTGGCTTCTCCTTCTCTTCGGACAGCAAACAGCGTACAATGGAGCTGGGAAGATCCACTAGTATAAGCCCCAGGAAAGCTGCCGTTGCACGTGATTCTCTTCGTGGAGTCTAAGCAGGGGGCTGATTCGAGAGCATGGCGCCCCAAAGACTGTTGCTCCCCAGTCTGTACTACTGGTTTCTGGGCGCGGGTAAGACACCTACAGTGGCGTCAGACTGGGTCGTTAGTTGGCTACGCGCAGAAAAGCGGGAGTGACCGTATTGCTCAGATCGGACACGTATTCCACGGAGAACGGGCAGGAAATGTAACACTTTCCGCTACTTGGAGCGGGCACTGCCATCGACTTCACGGGACACACCACTAGTAGCCTGGACTCGTTGCCTGCACCTCTGGCTTACCAAAGGCACCTATTCCGAAACCTGTTTCCTGACACGTGCTGTGATCTTTCGTTCACTTTGACAGTGTTTCCACACCCTCTTCATGGGAAGAAACCAAAGACAGCGTGGAAACGCCATCCCGGCATTTCCTCTTCATCATTTGCGCTCCCTTCCATCACACGGCGGTCTGTTCCCGCTTCGTACGAATTTCCACTAAGGCGCCGGTCATTCTTCACTAATCGCTTGCATCCTTGGTAGCCGTGACAAGAGTCCAAGGAAGCTTGCAGAGTGCAGATGGCAGACGGCCTCTTAGACCATGCGGCCGGAAAATCCGCCGAGAAATTTCCCCTTGGCCTATCGGATGCGTTCGGTGCACCTCAAAGACACAGAAGCTTGCGGCCTGGAAGCGGCTCGATTCAAAGCCGTCGTTGCCAGCATTTTGGCTCGGAGCGACCTACATTCGTCATGAAACATGTGGAGATCTGCGCCCTGAATGCCCTCACAGGGTGTCAGTGCCTCTTCAGAAACGGCTTGGGAAACGATTTCCACGTTGCTGGACGCTCCGCTCGCCATTTGGTCTTCATGCATGGAACGAAGTTTGTGAGAAAACGCAGGACGACCCCTTCCTCCCCAGAAAGCTTTCCCATCGCATTCGCCTGGGACACTACGGAGAAGATCCGCTGGCTTCTGTGAACTCTGGTCACGAAAGAGTGTACGGCGGAGCTGCTGCGGATCCACTCGTACGAGCTACAGGAAAGCCGCCATAGCCTTCGTACGTGTCCACAGAGTCTAAGCAGATGGTTTGTTCGAGAGCTTGGATCTCCGAAGACCTTGGCTCCCCAACGGGTGTTACTGAACTCCGGGCGCTGGCCAGAAAGCTACGGTCGTGTAAGCCTGGCTGGGTCGTGGCCTGCCGTCAAGAACACGGGGGCCAAGTCCTTTCTCAAATCAGAACTGAACTCAGTGAAGAAGAGAGAAGAACCTTACCCTTGCCTCTACACTGTTTGAAGGCCGCCTTAGACTTCCCGGGACACACCGAGAGTAGCTTGGGATCATTCACAGCACTTCTGGCTTACCAAACGCACGTCTCGAAAAACCCGTTCCCTTGCCATACGACGCAATCTTTCCCTAACTGTTCTAGTGTCTGAAATTCAGTGCGTGAGAAGAAAGAGCCCGAGTATTGAAAGACCCCCCCCAACCCTGTTCATCACAAGCGTCTGAGTCCCCTTCAGCATTTACGCTCCCTTGCGACACGGGGCAGCCTGATCCCGCTTCGAACGAATTTCCACGAAGAAACCAGTCGGTGTTCCGAAATCGCATTCGTTCTTTGCACATGAGAGAAGAGTCCAAGGCAGCTTATACACAGCAGATATACAATCTCCTCTGGGGTGCCGTACGGCAGGCAATTCTGATGACACGTTCTCCCTTGCCATGTACGATGAGTTGGGAAACAGAAGCTTGCAGAAAGCCAGTGGCTCCTCAGAGACAGCCCACCTCCTGGTTCAGCATAATGGGATTCCCACCTTTGTGTCTCTAACGGTGAGTTAGAGCCTCCTCAGAAACCTCTTTGGGAGTCCCTTTCGAGGTCTAGAGGAGCTCCAAAACGTATTTCTCTCGATTTAGGGTACGCTTGGCTGCAGATACGGCTTACAAGCACGTCCTCACCAGGAAACTTTCTCTTCGCATTCGCCGGGGACGCGGCAAAGAGGGTCCAGCGGCTTCTTACTTTTCGCCAAGAAACGCGGCACAGTATAGCTGGCAAAGATCCACGGCTGAAGCTCGAGGAAAGCTGCCGTTGCATTCGTTTCTGCTCAAGGAGTCGAAGCAGATGCTTCGTCGGAGAGCATAGATCCCTCAAGGGTCTTTCTCTGCTGTCTTGTTGCCGAGGTCCTGGCGCCAAGGAAAAAGCAGCAGTCGTGTCAGCGTGGGATGATGGTCCCCGCGGAAAAGAACACGGGAGCGAATGTTGCTCAGAATCCATGGATTCCAGGTAACGACTGTCAATCCTTCCTCGCCATTGCGTGAGCGCTGTCTTAGACGTCACGGGACACACCAATAGTCGCACTGAATCTTTCCGTGCACTGCCAACTCAGCAAAAGCACATGTTCCCCAACAGGTTTCCTTGACAAGTGAAACATGCTTCCAGTAAACCTTATAGTGCTTTAGGGCCTCTTCATGGGCCGCAACGACATAGAGCGTGCAAACCCCATGCCGGCCTCTTTCCCACAACCGTTTGCGTCCCCTTCATCATTTACGCTCCCTTGCAACACACGGCAGTCTGTTCCCGCTTCGCACGAATTTCCCCGATGACGACGGGCAGTTTCACTAATGGCTTTCGTCCTCGTTAGATGTTCCAAGACTCCAAGGATGCCTACTTAGAGCAGATGACAACTCGCCTCTTAGACGCAGCTTCGGCAAACCTGTCCCGTGTTTATATAGATTCCACGACACAGTGCCCCCGTTTAGGGAATCGCCTTCGCGAGAAATCACATTGCATTCACGACTTGGCCGGAAAGATTTCTCATCACGTTCGCCTGGACGCCACCCAGAAAGAAGATCCACTGGCTTCTCCTTCTCTTCGGACAGCAAACAGCGTACAATGGAGCTGGGAAGATCCACTAGTATAAGCCCCAGGAAAGCTGCCGTTGCACGTGATTCTCTTCGTGGAGTCTAAGCAGGGGGCTGATTCGAGAGCATGGCGCCCCAAAGACTATTGCTCCCCAGTCTGTACTACTGGTTTCTGGGCGCGGGTAAGACACCTACAGTGGCGTCAGACTGGGTCGTTAGTTGGCTACGCGCAGAAAAGCGGGAGTGACCGTATTGCTCAGATCAGACACGTATTCCACGGAGAACGGGCAGGAAATGTAACACTTTCCGCTACTTGGAGCGGGCACTGCCATCGACTTCACGGGACACACCACTAGTAGCCTGGACTCGTTGCCTGCACCTCTGGCTTACCAAAGGCACCTATTCCGAAACCTGTTTCCTGACACGTGCTGTGATCTTTCGTTCACTTTGACAGTGTTTCCACACCCTCTTCATGGGAAGAAACCAAAGACAGCGTGGAAACGCCATCCCGGCATTTCCTCTTCATCATTTGCGCTCCCTTCCATCACACGGCGGTCTGTTCCCGCTTCGTACGAATTTCCACTAAGGCGCCGGTCATTCTTCACTAATCGCTTGCATCCTTGGTAGCCGTGACAAGAGTCCAAGGAAGCTTGCAGAGTGCAGATGGCAGACGGCCTCTTAGACCATGCGGCCGGAAAATCCGCCGAGAAATTTCCCCTTGGCCTATCGGATGCGTTCGGTGCACCTCAAAGACACAGAAGCTTGCGGCCTGGAAGCGGCTCGATTCAAAGCCGTCGTTGCCAGCATTTTGGCTCGGAGCGACCTACATTCGTCATGAAACATGTGGAGATCTGCGCCTGAATGCCCTCACAGGGTGTCAGTGCCTCTTCAGAAACGGCTTGGGAAACGATTTCCACGTTGCTGGACGCTCCGCTCGCCATTTGGTCTTCATGCATGGAATGAAGTTTGTGAGAAAACGCAGGACGACCCCTTCCTCCCCAGAAAGCTTTGCCATCGCATTCGCCTGGGACACTACGGAGAAGATCCGCTGGCTTCTGTGAACTCTGGTCACGAAAGAGTGTACGGCGGAGCTGCTGCGGATCCACTCGTACGAGCTACAGGAAAGCCGCCATTGCCTTCGTACGTGTCCACATAGTCTAAGCAGATGGTTTGTTCGAGAGCTTGGATCTCCGAAGACCTTGGCTCCCCAACGGGTGTTACTGAACTCCGGGCGCTGGCCAGAAAGCTACGGTCGTGTAAGCCTGGCTGGCTCGTGGCCTGCCGTCAAGAACACGGGGGCCAAGTTCTTTCTCAAATCAGAACTGAACTCAGCGAAGAAGAGAGAAGAACCTTACCCTTGCCTCTACACTGTTTCAAGGCCGCCTTAGACTTCCCGGGACACACCGAGAGTAGCTTGGGATCATTCACAGCACTTCTGGCTTACCAAACGCACGTCTCGAAAAACCCGTTCCCTTGACATACGACGCAATCTTTCCCTAACTGTTCTAGTGTCTGAAATTCAGTGCGTGAGAAGAAAGAGCCCGAGTATTGAAAGACCCCGCCCCCCAACCCTGTTCATCACAAGCGTCTGAGTCCCCTTCAGCATTTACGCTCCCTTGCGACACGGGGCAGCCTGATCCCGCTTCGAACGAATTTCCACGAAGAAACCAGTCGGTGTTCCGAAATGGCATTCGTTCTTTGCACATGAGAGAAGAGTCCAAGGCAGCTTATACACAGCAGATATACAATCTCCTCTGGGGTGCCGTACGGCAGGCAATTCTGATGACACGTTCTCCCTTGCCATGTACGATGAGTTGGGAAACAGAAGCTTGCAGAAAGCCAGTGGCTCCTCAGAGACAGCCCACCTCGTGGTTCAGCATAATGGGATTCCCACCTTTGTGTCTCTAACGGTGAGTTACAGCCTCCTCAGAAACCTCTTTGGGAGTCCCTTTCGAGGTCTAGAGGAGCTCCAAAACGTATTTCTCTCGATTTAGGGTACGCTTGGCTGCAGATACGGCTTACAACCACGTCCTCACCAGGAAACTTTCTCTTGGCATTCGCCGGGGACGCGGCAAAGAGGGTCCAGCGGCTTCTTACTTTTCGCCAAGAAACGCGGCACAGTATAGCTGGGAAAGATCCACGGCTGAAGCTCGAGGAAAGCTGCCGTTGCATTCGTTTCTGCTCAAGGAGTCGAAGCAGATGCTTCGTCGGAGAGCATAGATCCCTCAAGGGTCTTTCTCTGCTGTCTTGTTCCCGAGGTCCTGGCGCCAAGGAAAAAGCAGCAGTCGTGTCAGCGTGGGATGATGGTCCCCGCGGAAAAGAACACGGGAGCGAATGTTGCTCAGAATCCATGGATTCCAGGTAACGACTGTCAATCCTTCCTCGCCATTGCGTGAGCGCTGTCTTAGACGTCACGGGACACACCAATAGTCGCACTGAATCTTTCCGTGCACTTCGACCTCAGCAAAAGCACATGTTCCCCAACAGGTTTCCTTGACAAGTGAAACATGCTTCCAGTAAACCTTATAGTGCTTTAGGGCCTCTTCATGGGCCGTAACGACATAGAGCGTGGAAACCCCATGCCGGCCTCTTTCCCACAACCGTGTGCGTCCCCTTCATCATTTACGCTCCCTTGCAACACACGGCAGTCTGTTCCCGCTTCGCACGAATTTCCCCGATGACGACGGGCAGTTTCACTAATGGCTTTCGTCCTCGGTAGATGTTCCAAGACTCCAAGGATGCCTACTTAGAGCAGATGACAACTCGCCTCTTAGACGCAGCTTCGGCAAACCTGTCCCGTGTTTATATAGAGTCCACGACACAGTGCCCCCGTTTAGGGAATCGCCTTCGCGAGAAATCACATTGCATTCACGACTTGGCCGGAAAGATTTCTCATCACGTTCGCCTGGACGCCACCCAGAAAGAAGATCCACTGGCTTCTCCTTCTCTTCGGACAGCAAACAGCGTACAATGGAGCTGGGAAGATCCACTAGTATAAGCCCCAGGAAAGCTGCCGTTGCACGTGATTCTCTTCGTGGAGTCTAAGCAGGGGGCTGATTCGAGAGCATGGCGCCCCAAAGACTATTGCTCCCCAGTCTGTACTACTGGTTTCTGGGCGCGGGTAAGACACCTACAGTGGCGTCAGACTGGGTCGTTAGTTGGCTACGCGCAGAAAAGCGGGAGTGACCGTATTGCTCAGATCAGACACGTATTCCACGGAGAACGGGCAGGAAATGTAACACTTTCCGCTACTTGGAGCGGGCACTGCCATCGACTTCACGGGACACACCACTAGTAGCCTGGACTCGTTGCCTGCACCTCTGGCTTACCAAAGGCACCTATTCCGAAACCTGTTTCCTGACACGTGCTGTGATCTTTCGTTCACTTTGACAGTGTTTCCACACCCTCTTCATGGGAAGAAACCAAAGACAGCGTGGAAACGCCATCCCGGCATTTCCTCTTCATCATTTGCGCTCCTCTTCATCATTTGCGCTCCCTTCCATCACACGGCGGTCTGTTCCCGCTTCGTACGAATTTCCACTAAGGCGCCGGTCATTCTTCACTAATCGCTTGCATCCTTGGTAGCCGTGACAAGAGTCCAAGGAAGCTTGCAGAGTGCAGATGGCAGACGGCCTCTTAGACCATGCGGCCGGAAAATCCGCCGAGAAATTTCCCCTTGGCCTAACGGATGCGTTCGGTGCACCTCAAAGACACAGAAGCTTGCGGCCTGGAAGCGGCTCGATTCAAAGCCGTCGTTGCCAGCATTTTGGCTCGGAGCGACCTACATTCGTCATGAAACATGTGGAGATCTGCGCCTGAATGCCCTCACAGGGTGTCAGTGCCTCTTCAGAAACGGCTTGGGAAACGATTTCCACGTTGCTGGACGCTCCGCTCGCCATTTGGTCTTCATGCATGGAATGAAGTTTGTGAGAAAACGCAGGACGACCCCTTCCTCCCCAGAAAGCTTTGCCATCGCATTCGCCTGGGACACTACGGAGAAGATCCGCTGGCTTCTGTGAACTCTGGTCACGAAAGAGTGTACGGCGGAGCTGCTGCGGATCCACTCGTACGAGCTACAGGAAAGCCGCCATTGCCTTCGTACGTGTCCACATAGTCTAAGCAGATGGTTTGTTCGAGAGCTTGGATCTCCGAAGACCTTGGCTCCCCAACGGGTGTTACTGAACTCCGGGCGCTGGCCAGAAAGCTACGGTCGTGTAAGCCTGGCTGGGTCGTGGCCTGCCGTCAAGAACACGGGGGCCAAGTTCTTTCTCAAATCAGAACTGAACTCAGCGAAGAAGAGAGAAGAACCTTACCCTTGCCTCTACACTGTTTGAAGGCCGCCTTAGACTTCCCGGGACACACCGAGAGTAGCTTGGGATCATTCACAGCACTTCTGGCTTACCAAACGCACGTCTCGAAAAACCCGTTCCCTTGACATACGACGCAATCTTTCCCTAACTGTTCTAGTGTCTGAAATTCAGTGCGTGAGAAGAAAGAGCCCGAGTATTGAAAGACCCCGCCCCCCAACCCTGTTCATCACAAGCGTCTGAGTCCCCTTCAGCATTTACGCTCACTTGCGACACGGGGCAGCCTGATCCCGCTTCGAACGAATTTCCACGAAGAAACCAGTCGGTGTTCCGAAATGGCATTCGTTCTTTGCACATGAGAGAAGACTCCAAGGCAGCTTATACACAGCAGATACACAATCTCCTCTGGGGTGCCGTACGGCAGGCAATTCTGATGACACGTTCTCCCTTGCCATGTACGATGAGTTGGGAAACAGAAGCTTGCAGAAAGCCAGTGGCTCCTCAGAGACAGCCCACCTCGTGGTTCAGCATAATGGGATTCCCACCTTTGTGTCTCTAACGGTGAGTTAGAGCCTCCTCAGAAACCTCTTTGGGAGTCCCTTTCGAGGTCTAGAGGAGCTCCAAAACGTATTTCTCTCGATTTAGGGTACGCTTGGCTGGAGATACGGCTTACAACCACGTCCTCACCAGGAAACTTTCTCTTGGCATTCGCCGGGGACGCGGCAAAGAGGGTCCAGCGGCTTCTTACTTTTCGCCAAGAAACGCGGCACAGTATAGCTGGGAAAGATCCACGGCTGAAGCTCGAGGAAAGCTGCCGTTGCATTCGTTTCTGCTCAAGGAGTCGAAGCAGATGCTTCGTCGGAGAGCATAGATCCCTCAAGGGTCTTTCTCTGCTGTCTTGTTGCCGAGGTCCTGGCGCCAAGGAAAAAGCAGCAGTCGTGTCAGCGTGGGATGATGGTCCCCGCAGAAAAGAACACGGGAGCGAATGTTGCTCAGAATCCATGGATTCCAGGTAACGACTGTCAATCCTTCCTCGCCATTGCGTGAGCGCTGTCTTAGACGTCACGGGACACACCAATAGTCGCACTGAATCTTTCCGTGCACTTCGACCTCGGCAAAAGCACATGTTCCCCAACAGGTTTCCTTGACAAGTGAAACATGCTTCCAGTAAACCTTATAGTGCTTTAGGGCCTCTTCATGGGCCGTAACGACATAGAGCGTGCAAACCCCATGCCGGCCTCTTTCCCACAACCGTGTGCGTCCCCTTCATCATTTACGCTCCCTTGCAACACACGGCAGTCTGTTCCCGCTTCGCACGAATTTCCCCGATGACGACGGGAAGTTTCACTAATGGGTTTCGTCCTCGGTAGATGTTCCAAGACTCCAAGGATGCCTACTTAGAGCAGATGACAACTCGCCTCTTAGACGCAGCTTCGGCAAACCTGTCCCGTGTTTATATAGAGTCCACGACACAGTGCCCCCGTTTAGGGAATCGCCTTCGCGAGAAATCACATTGCATTCACGACTTGGCCGGAAAGATTTCTCATCACGTTCGCCTGGACGCCACCCAGAAAGAAGATCCACTGGCTTCTCCTTCTCTTCGGACAGCAAACAGCGTACAATGGAGCTGGGAAGATCCACTAGTATAAGCCCCAGGAAAGCTGCCGTTGCACGTGATTCTCTTCGTGGAGTCTAAGCAGGGGGCTGATTCGAGAGCATGGCGCCCCAAAGACTATTGCTCCCCAGTCTGTACTACTGGTTTCTGGGCGCGGGTAAGACACCTACAGTGGCGTCAGACTGGGTCGTTAGTTGGCTACGCGCAGAAAAGCGGGAGTGACCGTATTGCTCAGATCGGACACGTATTCCACGGAGAACGGGCAGGAAATGTAACACTTTCCGCTACTTGGAGCGGGCACTGCCATCGACTTCACGGGACACACCACTAGTAGCCTGGACTCGTTGCCTGCACCTCTGGCTTACCAAAGGCACCTATTCCGAAACCTGTTTCCTGACACGTGCTGTGATCTTTCGTTCACTTTGACAGTGTTTCCACACCCTCTTCATGGGAAGAAACCAAAGACAGCGTGGAAACGCCATCCCGGCATTTCCTCTTCATCATTTGCGCTCCCTTCCATCACACGGCGGTCTGTTCCCGCTTCGTACGAATTTCCACTAAGGCGCCGGTCATTCTTCACTAATCGCTTGCATCCTTGGTAGCCGTGACAAGAGTCCAAGGAAGCTTGCAGAGTGCAGATGGCAGACGGCCTCTTAGACCATGCGGCCGGAAAATCCGCCGAGAAATTTCCCCTTGGCCTATCGGATGCGTTCGGTGCACCTCAAAGACACAGAAGCTTGCGGCCTGGAAGCGGCTCGATTCAAAGCCGTCGTTGCCAGCATTTTGGCTCGGAGCGACCTACATTCGTCATGAAACATGTGGAGATCCGCGCCTGAATGCCCTCACAGGGTGTCAGTGCCTCTTCAGAAACGGCTTGGGAAACGATTTCCACGTTGCTGGACGCTCCGCTCGCCATTTGGTCTTCATGCATGGAATGAAGTTTGTGAGAAAACGCAGGACGACCCCTTCCTCCCCAGAAAGCTTTGCCATCGCATTCGCCTGGGACACTACGGAGAAGATCCGCTGGCTTCTGTGAACTCTGGTCACGAAAGAGTGTACGGCGGAGCTGCTGCGGATCCACTCGTACGAGCTACAGGAAAGCCGCCATTGCCTTCGTACGTGTCCACATAGTCTAAGCAGATGGTTTGTTCGAGAGCTTGGATCTCCGAAGACCTTGGCTCCCCAACGGGTGTTACTGAACTCCGGGCGCTGGCCAGAAAGCTACGGTCGTGTAAGCCTGGCTGGGTCGTGGCCTGCCGTCAAGAACACGGGGGCCAAGTTCTTTCTCAAATCAGAACTGAACTCAGCGAAGAAGAGAGAAGAACCTTACCCTTGCCTCTACACTGTTTCAAGGCCGCCTTAGACTTCCCGGGACACACCGAGAGTAGCTTGGGATCATTCACAGCACTTCTGGCTTACCAAACGCACGTCTCGAAAAACCCGTTCCCTTGACATACGACGCAATCTTTCCCTAACTGTTCTAGTGTCTGAAATTCAGTGCGTGAGAAGAAAGAGCCCGAGTATTGAAAGACCCCGCCCCCCAACCCTGTTCATCACAAGCGTCTGAGTCCCCTTCAGCATTTACGCTCCCTTGCGACACGGGGCAGCCTGATCCCGCTTCGAACGAATTTCCACGAAGAAACCAGTCGGTGTTCCGAAATGGCATTCGTTCTTTGCACATGAGAGAAGAGTCCAAGGCAGCTTATACACAGCAGATATACAATCTCCTCTGGGGTGCCGTACGGCAGGCAATTCTGATGACACGTTCTCCCTTGCCATGTACGATGAGTTGGGAAACAGAAGCTTGCAGAAAGCCAGTGGCTCCTCAGAGACAGCCCACCTCGTGGTTCAGCATAATGGGATTCCCACCTTTGTGTCTCTAACGGTGAGTTACAGCCTCCTCAGAAACCTCTTTGGGAGTCCCTTTCGAGGTCTAGAGGAGCTCCAAAACGTATTTCTCTCGATTTAGGGTACGGTTGGCTGCAGATACGGCTTACAACCACGTCCTCACCAGGAAACTTTCTCTTGGCATTCGCCGGGGACGCGGCAAAGAGGGTCCAGCGGCTTCTTACTTTTCGCCAAGAAACGCGGCACAGTATAGCTGGGAAAGATCCACGGCTGAAGCTCGAGGAAAGCTGCCGTTGCATTCGTTTCTGCTCAAGGAGTCGAAGCAGATGCTTCGTCGGAGAGCATAGATCCCTCAAGGGTCTTTCTCTGCTGTCTTGTTCCCGAGGTCCTGGCGCCAAGGAAAAAGCAGCAGTCGTGTCAGCGTGGGATGATGGTCCCCGCGGAAAAGAACACGGGAGCGAATGTTGCTCAGAATCCATGGATTCCAGGTAACGACTGTCAATCCTTCCTCGCCATTGCGTGAGCGCTGTCTTAGACGTCACGGGACACACCAATAGTCGCACTGAATCTTTCCGTGCACTTCGACCTCGGCAAAAGCACATGTTCCCCAACAGGTTTCCTTGACAAGTGAAACATGCTTCCAGTAAACCTTATAGTGCTTTAGGGCCTCTTCATGGGCCGTAACGACATAGAGCGTGCAAACCCCATGCCGGCCTCTTTCCCACAACCGTGTGCGTCCCCTTCATCATTTACGCTCCCTTGCAACACACGGCAGTCTGTTCCCGCTTCGCACGAATTTCCCCGATGACGACGGGCAGTTTCACTAATGGCTTTCGTCCTCGATAGATGTTCCAAGACTCCAAGGATGCCTACTTAGAGCAGATGACAACTCGCCTCTTAGACGCAGCTTCGGCAAACCTGTCCCGTGTTTATATAGAGTCCACGACACAGTGCCCCCGTTTAGGGAATCGCCTTCGCGAGAAATCACATTGCATTCACGACTTGGCCGGAAAGATTTCTCATCACGTTCGCCTGGACGCCACCCAGAAAGAAGATCCACTGGCTTCTCCTTCTCTTCGGACAGCAAACAGCGTACAATGGAGCTGGGAAGATCCACTAGTATAAGCCCCAGGAAAGCTGCCGTTGCACGTGATTCTCTTCGTGGAGTCTAAGCAGGGGGCTGATTCGAGAGCATGGCGCCCCAAAGACTATTGCTCCCCAGTCTGTACTACTGGTTTCTGGGCGCGGGTAAGACACCTACAGTGGCGTCAGACTGGGTCGTTAGTTGGCTACGCGCAGAAAAGCGGGAGTGACCGTATTGCTCAGATCAGACACGTATTCCACGGAGAGCGGGCAGGAAATGTAACACTTTCCGCTACTTGGAGCGGGCACTGCCATCGACTTCACGGGACACACCACTAGTAGCCTGGACTCGTTGCCTGCACCTCTGGCTAACCAAAGGCACCTATTCCAAAACCTGTTTCCTGACACGTGCTGTGATCTTTCGTTCACTTTGACAGTGTTTCCACACCCTCTTCATGGGAAGAAACCAAAGACAGCATGGAAACGCCATCCCGGCATTTCCTCTTCATCATGTGCGCTCCTCTTCATCATTTGCGCTCCCTTCCATCACACGGCGGTCTGTTCCCGCTTCGTACGAATTTCCACTAAGGCGCCGGTCATTCTTCACTAATCGCCTGCATCCTTGGTAGCTGTGACAAGAGTCCAAGGAAGCTTGCAGAGTGCAGATGGCAGACGGCCTCTTAGACCATGCGGCCGGAAAATCCGCCGAGAAATTTCCCCTGGGCCTATCGGATGCGTTCGGTGCACCTCAAAGACACAGAAGCTTGCGGCCTGGAAGCGGCTCGATTCAAAGCCGTCGTTGCCAGCATTTTGGCTCGGAGCGACCTACATTCGTCATGAAACATGTGGAGATCTGCGCCTGAATGCCCTCACAGGGTGTCAGTGCCTCTTCAGAAACGGCTTGGGAAACGATTTCCACGTTGCTGGACGCTCCGCTCGCCATTTGGTCTTCATGCATGGAATGAAGTTTGTGAGAAAACGCAGGACGACCCCTTCCTCCCCAGAAAGCTTTCCCATCGCATTCGCCTGGGACACTACGGAGAAGATCCGCTGGCTTCTGTGAACTCTGGTCACGAAAGAGTGTACGGCGGAGCTGCTGCGGATCCACTCGTACGAGCTACAGGAAAGCCGCCATTGCCTTCGTACGTGTCCACAGAGTCTAAGCAGTTGGTTTGTTCGAGAGCTTGGATCTCTGAAGACCTTGGCTCCCCAAAGGGTGTTACTGAACTCCGGGCGCTGGCCAGAAAGCTACGGTCGTGTAAGCCTGGCTGGGTCGTGGCCTGCCGTCAAGAACACGGGGGCCAAGTCCTTTCTCAAATCAGAACTGAACTCAGCGAAGAAGAGAGAAGAACTTACCCTTGCCTCTACACTGTTTGAAGGCCGCTTAGACTTCCCGGGACACACCGAGAGTAGCTTGGGATCATTCACAGCACTTCTGGCTTACCAAACGCACGTCTCGAAAAACCCGTTCCCTTGACATACGACGCAATCTTTCCCTAACTGTTCTAGTGTCTGAAATTCAGTGCGTGAGAAGAAAGAGCTCGGGTATTGAAAGACCCCCCCCCTACCCTGTTCATCACAAGCGTCTGAGTCCCCTTCAGCATTTACGCTCCCTTGCGACACGGGGCAGCCTGATCCCGCTTCGAACGAATTTCCACGAAGAAACCAGTCGGTGTTCCGAAATGGCATTCGTTCTTTGCACATGAGAGAAGAGTCCAAGGCAGCTTATACACAGCAGATATACAATCTCCTCTGGGGTGCCGTACGGCAGGCAATTCTGATGACACGTTCTCCCTTGCCATGTACGATGAGTTGGGAAACAGAAGCTTGCAGAAAGCCAGTGGCTCCTCAGAGACAGCCCACCTCGTGGTTCAGCATAATGGGATTCCCACCTTTGTGTCTCTAACGGTGAGTTAGAGCCTCCTCAGAAACCTCTTTGGGAGTCCCTTTCGAGGTCTAGAGGAGCTCCAAAACGTATTTCTCTCGATTTAGGGTACGCTTGGCTGCAGATACGGCTTACAACCACGTCCTCACCAGGAAACTTTCTCTTGGCATTCGCCGGGGACGCGGCAAAGAGGGTCCAGCGGCTTCTTACTTTTCGCCAAGAAACGCGGCACAGTATAGCTGGGAAAGATCCACGGCTGAAGCTCGAGGAAAGCTGCCGTTGCATTCGTTTCTGCTCAAGGAGTCGAAGCAGATGCTTCGTCGGAGAGCATAGATCCCTCAAGGGTCTTTCTCTGCTGTCTTGTTCCCGAGGTCCTGGCGCCAAGGAAAAAGCAGCAGTCGTGTCAGCGTGGGATGATGGTCCCCGCGGAAAAGAACACGGGAGCGAATGTTGCTCAGAATCCATGGATTCCAGGTAACGACTGTCAATCCTTCCTCGCCATTGCGTGAGCGCTGTCTTAGACGTCACGGGACACACCAATAGTCGCACTGAATCTTTCCGTGCACTTCGACCTCAGCAAAAGCACATGTTCCCCAACAGGTTTCCTTGACAAGTGAAACATGCTTCCAGTAAACCTTATAGTGCTTTAGGGCCTCTTCATGGGCCGTAACGACATAGAGCGTGCAAACCCCATGCCGGCCTCTTTCCCACAACCGTGTGCGTCCCCTTCATCATTTACGCTCCCTTGCAACACACGGCAGTCTGTTCCCGCTTCGCACGAATTTCCCCGATGACGACGGGCAGTTTCACTAATGGCTTTCGTCCTCGGTAGATGTTCCAAGACGCCAAGGATGCCTACTTAGAGCAGATGACAACTCGCCTCTTAGACGCAGCTTCGGCAAACCTGTCCCGTGTTTATATAGAGTCCACGACACAGTGCCCCCGTTTAGGGAATCGCCTTCGCGAGAAATCACATTGCATTCACGACTTGGCCGGAAAGATTTCTCATCACGTTCGCCTGGACGCCACCCAGAAAGAAGATCCACTGGCTTCTCCTTCTCTTCGGACAGCAAACAGCGTACAATGGAGCTGGGAAGATCCACTAGTATAAGCCCCAGGAAAGCTGCCGTTGCACGTGATTCTCTTCGTGGAGTCTAAGCAGGGGGCTGATTCGAGAGCATGGCGCCCCAAAGACTATTGCTCCCCAGTCTGTACTACTGGTTTCTGGGCGCGGGTAAGACACCTACAGTGGCGTCAGACTGGGTCGTTAGTTGGCTACGCGCAGAAAAGCGGGAGTGACCGTATTGCTCAGATCAGACACGTATTCCACGGAGAACGGGCAGGAAATGTAACACTTTCCGCTACTTGGAGCGGGCACTGCCATCGACTTCACGGGACACACCACTAGTAGCCTGGACTCGTGGCCTGCACCTCTGGCTTACCAAAGGCACCTATTCCAAAACCTGTTTCCTGACACGTGCTGTGATCTTTCGTTCACTTTGACAGTGTTTCCACACCCTCTTCATGGGAAGAAACCAAAGACAGCATGGAAACGCCATCCCGGCATTTCCTCTTCATCATGTGCGCTCCTCTTCATCATTTGCGCTCCCTTCCATCACACGGCGGTCTGTTCCCGCTTCGTACGAATTTCCACTAAGGCGCCGGTCATTCTTCACTAATCGCTTGCATCCTTGGTAGCTGTGACAAGAGTCCAAGGAAGCTTGCAGAGTGCAGATGGCAGACGGCCTCTTAGACCATGCGGCCGGAAAATCCGCCGAGAAATTTCCCCTGGGCCTATCGGATGCGTTCGGTGCACCTGAAAGACACAGAAGCTTGCGGCCTGGAAGCGGCTCGATTCAAAGCCGTCGTTGCCAGCATTTTGGCTCGGAGCGACCTACATTCGTCATGAAACACGTGGAGATCTGCGCCTGAATGCCCTCACAGGGTGTCAGTGCCTCTTCAGAAACGGCTTGGGAAACGATTTCCACGTTGCTGGACGCTCCGCTCGCCATTTGGTCTTCATGCATGGAATGAAGTTTGTGAGAAAACGCAGGACGACCCCTTCCTCCCCAGAAAGCTTTCCCATCGCATTCGCCTGGGACACTACGGAGAAGATCCGCTGGCTTCTGTGAACTCTGGTCACGAAAGAGTGTACGGCGGAGCTGCTGCGGATCCACTCGTACGAGCTACAGGAAAGCCGCCATTGCCTTCGTACGTGTCCACAGAGTCTAAGCAGTTGGTTTGTTCGAGAGCTTGGATCTCCGAAGACCTTGGCTCCCCAAAGGGTGTTACTGAACTCCGGGCGCTGGCCAGAAAGATACGGTCGTGTAAGCCTGGCTGGGTCGTGGCCTGCCGTCAAGAACACGGGGGCCAAGTCCTTTCTCAAATCAGAACTGAACTCAGCGAAGAAGAGAGAAGAACCTTACCCTTGCCTCTACACTGTTTGAAGGCCGCCTTAGACTTCCCGGGACACACCGAGAGTAGCTTGGGATCATTCACAGCACTTCTGGCTTACCAAACGCACGTCTCGAAAAACCCGTTCCCTTGCCATACGACGCAATCTTTCCCTAACTGTTCTAGTGTCTGAAATTCAGTGCGTGAGAAGAAAGAGCCCGAGTATTGAAAGACCCCCCCCCAACCCTGTTCATCACAAGCGTCTGAGTCCCCTTCAGCATTTACGCTCCCTTGCGACACGGGGCAGCCTGATCCCGCTTCGAACGAATTTCCACGAAGAAACCAGTCGGTGTTCCGAAATCGCATTCGTTCTTTGCACATGAGAGAAGAGTCCAAGGCAGCTTATACACAGCAGATATACAATCTCCTCTGGGGTGCCGTACGGCAGGCAATTCTGATGACACGTTCTCCCTTGCCATGTACGATGAGTTGGGAAACAGAAGCTTGCAGAAAGCCAGTGGCTCCTCAGAGACAGCCCACCTCCTGGTTCAGCATAATGGGATTCCCACCTTTGTGTCTCTAACGGTGAGTTAGAGCCTCCTCAGAAACCTCTTTGGGAGTCCCTTTCGAGGTCTAGAGGAGCTCCAAAACGTATTTCTCTCGATTTAGGGTACGCTTGGCTGCAGATACGGCTTACAACCACGTCCTCACCAGGAATCTTTCTCTTGGCATTCGCCGGGGACGCGGCAAAGAGGGTCCAGCGGCTTCTTATTTTTCGCCAAGAAACGCGGCACAGTATAGCTGGGAAAGATCCACGGCTGAAGCTCGAGGAAAGCTGCCGTTGCATTCGTTTCTGCTCAAGGAGTCGAAGCAGATGCTTCGTCGGAGAGCATAGATCCCTCAAGGGTCTTTCTCTGCTGTCTTGTTCCCGAGGTCCTGGCGCCAAGGAAAAAGCAGCAGTCGTGTCAGCGTGGGATGATGGTCCCCGCGGAAAAGAACACGGGAGCGAATGTTGCTCAGAATCCATGGATTCCAGGTAACGACTGTCAATCCTTCCTCGCCATTGCGTGAGCGCTGTCTTAGACGTCACGGGACACACCAATAGTCGCACTGAATCTTTCCGTGCACTTCGACCTCGGCAAAAGCACATGTTCCCCAACAGGTTTCCTTGACAAGTGAAACATGCTTCCAGTAAACCTTATAGTGCTTTAGGGCCTCTTCATGGGCCGTAACGACATAGAGCGTGCAAACCCCATGCCGGCCTCTTTCCCACAACCGTGTGCGTCCCCTTCATCATTTACGCTCCCTTGCAACACACGGCAGTCTGTTCCCGCTTCGCACGAATTTCCCCGAAGACGACGGGCAGTTTCACTAATGGCTTTCGTCCTCGGTAGATGTTCCAAGACTCCAAGGATGCCTACTTAGAGCAGATGACAACTCGCCTCTTAGACGCAGCTTCGGCAAACCTGTCCCGTGTTTATATAGAGTCCACGACACAGTGCCCCCGTTTAGGGAATCGCCTTCGCGAGAAATCACATTGCATTCACGACTTGGCCGGAAAGATTCCTCATCACGTTCGCCTGGACGCCACCCAGAAAGAAGATCCACTGGCTTCTCCTTCTCTTCGGACAGCAAACAGCGTACAATGGAGCTGGGAAGATCCACTAGTATAAGCCCCAGGAAAGCTGCCGTTGCACGTGATTCTCTTCGTGGAGTCTAAGCAGGGGGCTGATTCGAGAGCATGGCGCCCCAAAGACTATTGCTCCCCAGTCTGTACTACTGGTTTCTGGGCGCGGGTAAGACACCTACAGTGGCGTCAGACTGGGTCGTTAGTTGGCTACGCGCAGAAAAGCGGGAGTGACCGTATTGCTCAGATCGGACACGTATTCCACGGAGAACGGGCAGGAAATGTAACACTTTCCGCTACTTGGAGCGGGCACTGCCATCGACTTCACGGGACACACCACTAGTAGCCTGGACTCGTTGCCTGCACCTCTGGCTTACCAAAGGCACCTATTCCGAAACCTGTTTCCTGACACGTGCTGTGATCTTTCGTTCACTTTGACAGTGTTTCCACACCCTCTTCATGGGAAGAAACCAAAGACAGCGTGGAAACGCCATCCCGGCATTTCCTCTTCATCATTTGCGCTCCTCTTCATCATTTGCGCTCCCTTCCATCACACGGCGGTCTCTTCCCGCTTCGTACGAATTTCCACTAAGGCGCCGGTCATTCTTCACTAATCGCTTGCATCCTTGGTAGCCGTGACAAGAGTCCAAGGAAGCTTGCAGAGTGCAGATGGCAGACGGCCTCTTAGACCATGCGGCCGGAAAATCCGCCGAGAAATTTCCCCTTGGCCTATCGGATGCGTTCGGTGCACCTCAAAGACACAGAAGCTTGCGGCCTGGAAGCGGCTCGATTCAAAGCCGTCGTTGCCAGCATTTTGGCTCGGAGCGACCTACATTCGTCATGAAACATGTGGAGATCTGCGCCTGAATGCCCTCACAGGGTGTCAGTGCCTCTTCAGAAACGGCTTGGGAAACGATTTCCACGTTGCTGGACGCTCCGCTCGCCATTTGGTCTTCATGCATGGAATGAAGTTTGTGAGAAAACGCAGGACGACCCCTTCCTCCCCAGAAAGCTTTGCCATCGCATTCGCCTGGGACACTACGGAGAAGATCCGCTGGCTTCTGTGAACTCTGGTCACGAAAGAGTGTACGGCGGAGCTGCTGCGGATCCACTCGTACGAGCTACAGGAAAGCCGCCATTGCCTTCGTACGTGTCCACATAGTCTAAGCAGATGGTTTGTTCGAGAGCTTGGATCTCCGAAGACCTTGGCTCCCCAACGGGTGTTACTGAACTCCGGGCGCTGGCCAGAAAGCTACGGTCGTGTAAGCCTGGCTGGGTCGTGGCCTGCCGTCAAGAACACGGGGGCCAAGTTCTTTCTCAAATCAGAACTGAACTCAGCGAAGAAGAGAGAAGAACCTTACCCTTGCCTCTACACTGTTTCAAGGCCGCCTTAGACTTCCCGGGACACACCGAGAGTAGCTTGGGATCATTCACAGCACTTCTGGCTTACCAAACGCACGTCTCGAAAAACCCGTTCCCTTGACATACGACGCAATCTTTCCCTAACTGTTCTAGTGTCTGAAATTCAGTGCGTGAGAAGAAAGAGCCCGAGTATTGAAAGACCCCGCCCCCCAACCCTGTTCATCACAAGCGTCTGAGTCCCCTTCAGCATTTACGCTCACTTGCGACACGGGGCAGCCTGATCCCGCTTCGAACGAATTTCCACGAAGAAACCAGTCGGTGTTCCGAAATGGCATTCGTTCTTTGCACATGAGAGAAGACTCCAAGGCAGCTTATACACAGCAGATATACAATCTCCTCTGGGGTGCCGTACGGCAGGCAATTCTGATGACACGTTCTCCCTTGCCATGTACGATGAGTTGGGAAACAGAAGCTTGCAGAAAGCCAGTGGCTCCTCAGAGACAGCCCACCTCGTGGTTCAGCATAATGGGATTCCCACCTTTGTGTCTCTAACGGTGAGTTAGAGCCTCCTCAGAAACCTCTTTGGGAGTCCCTTTCGAGGTCTAGAGGAGCTCCAAAACGTATTTCTCTCGATTTAGGGTACGGTTGGCTGCAGATACGGCTTACAACCACGTCCTCACCAGGAAACTTTCTCTTGGCATTCGCCGGGGACACGGCAAAGAGGGTCCAGCGGCTTCTTACTTTTCGCCAAGAAACGCGGCACAGTATAGCTGGGAAAGATCCACGGCTGAAGCTCGAGGAAAGCTGCCGTTGCATTCGTTTCTGCTCAAGGAGTCGAAGCAGATGCTTCGTCGGAGAGCATAGATCCCTCAAGGGTCTTTCTCTGCTGTCTTGTTCCCGAGGTCCTGGCGCCAAGGAAAAAGCAGCAGTCGTGTCAGCGTGGGATGATGGTCCCCGCGGAAAAGAACACGGGAGCGAATGTTGCTCAGAATCCATGGATTCCAGGTAACGACTGTCAATCCTTCCTCGCCATTGCGTGAGCGCTGTCTTAGACGTCACGGGACACACCAATAGTCGCACTGAATCTTTCCGTGCACTTCGACCTCAGCAAAAGCACATGTTCCCCAACAGGTTTCCTTGACAAGTGAAACATGCTTCCAGTAAACCTTATAGTGCTTTAGGGCCTCTTCATGGGCCGTAACGACATAGAGCGTGGAAACCCCATGCCGGCCTCTTTCCCACAACCGTGTGCGTCCCCTTCATCATTTACGCTCCCTTGCAACACACGGCAGTCTGTTCCCGCTTCGCACGAATTTCCCCGAAGACGACGGGCAGTTTCACTAATGGCTTTCGTCCTCGGTAGATGTTCCAAGACTCCAAGGATGCCTACTTAGAGCAGATGACAACTCGCCTCTTAGACGCAGCTTCGGCAAACCTGTCCCGTGTTTATATAGAGTCCACGACACAGTGCCCCCGTTTAGGGAATCGCCTTCGCGAGAAATCACATTGCATTCAGGACTTGGCCGGAAAGATTTCTCATCACGTTCGCCTGGACGCCACCCAGAAAGAAGATCCACTGGCTTCTCCTTCTCTTCGGACAGCAAACAGCGTACAATGGAGCTGGGAAGATCCACTAGTATAAGCCCCAGGAAAGCTGCCGTTGCACGTGATTCTCTTCGTGGAGTCTAAGCAGGGGGCTGATTCGAGAGCATGGCGCCCCAAAGACTATTGCTCCCCAGTCTGTACTACTGGTTTCTGGGCGCGGGTAAGACACCTACAGTGGCGTCAGACTGGGTCGTTAGTTGGCTACGCGCAGAAAAGCGGGAGTGACCGTATTGCTCAGATCAGACACGTATTCCACGGAGAACGGGCAGGAAATGTAACACTTTCCGCTACTTGGAGCGGGCACTGCCATCGACTTCACGGGACACACCACTAGTAGCCTGGACTCGTTGCCTGCACCTCTGGCTTACCAAAGGCACCTATTCCGAAACCTGTTTCCTGACACGTGCTGTGATCTTTCGTTCACTTTGACAGTGTTTCCACACCCTCTTCATGGGAAGAAACCAAAGACAGCGTGGAAACGCCATCCCGGCATTTCCTCTTCATCATTTGCGCTCCCTTCCATCACACGGCGGTCTGTTCCCGCTTCGTACGAATTTCCACTAAGGCGCCGGTCATTCTTCACTAATCGCTTGCATCCTTGGTAGCCGTGACAAGAGTCCAAGGAAGCTTGCAGAGTGCAGATGGCAGACGGCCTCTTAGACCATGCGGCTGGAAAATCCGCCGAGAAATTTCCCCTTGGCCTATCGGATGCGTTCGGTGCACCTCAAAGACACAGAAGCTTGCGGCCTGGAAGCGGCTCGATTCAAAGCCGTCGTTGCCAGCATTTTGGCTCGGAGCGACCTACATTCGTCATGAAACATGTGGAGATCTGCGCCTGAATGCCCTCACAGGGTGTCAGTGCCTCTTCAGAAACGGCTTGGGAAACGATTTCCACGTTGCTGGACGCTCCGCTCGCCATTTGGTCTTCATGCATGGAATGACGTTTGTGAGAAAACGCAGGACGACCCCTTCCTCCCCAGAAAGCTTTGCCATCGCATTCGCCTGGGACACTACGGAGAAGATCCGCTGGCTTCTGTGAACTCTGGTCACGAAAGAGTGTACGGCGGAGCTGCTGCGGATCCACTCGTACGAGCTACAGGAAAGCCGCCATTGCCTTCGTACGTGTCCACATAGTCTAAGCAGATGGTTTGTTCGAGAGCTTGGATCTCCGAAGACCTTGGCTCCCCAACGGGTGTTACTGAACTCCGGGCGCTGGCCAGAAAGCTACGGTCGTGTAAGCCTGGCTGGGTCGTGGCCTGCCGTCAAGAACACGGGGGCCAAGTTCTTTCTCAAATCAGAACTGAACTCAGCGAAGAAGAGAGAAGAACCTTACCCTTGCCTCTACACTGTTTCAAGGCCGCCTTAGACTTCCCGGGACACACCGAGAGTAGCTTGGGATCATTCACAGCACTTCTGGCTTACCAAACGCACGTCTCGAAAAACCCGTTCCCTTGACATACGACGCAATCTTTCCCTAACTGTTCTAGTGTCTGAAATTCAGTGCGTGAGAAGAAAGAGCCCGAGTATTGAAAGACCCCGCCCCCCAACCCTGTTCATCACAAGCGTCTGAGTCCCCTTCAGCATTTACGCTCCCTTGCGACACGGGGCAGCCTGATCCCGCTTCGAACGAATTTCCACGAAGAAACCAGTCGGTGTTCCGAAATGGCATTCGTTCTTTGCACATGAGAGAAGAGTCCAAGGCAGCTTATACACAGCAGATATACAATCTCCTCTGGGGTGCCGTACGGCAGGCAATTCTGATGACACGTTCTCCCTTGCCATGTACGATGAGTTGGGAAACAGAAGCTTGCAGAAAGCCAGTGGCTCCTCAGAGACAGCCCACCTCCTGGTTCAGCATAATGGGATTCCCACCTTTGTGTCTCTAACGGTGAGTTACAGCCTCCTCAGGAACCTCTTTGGGAGTCCCTTTCGAGGTCTAGAGGAGCTCCAAAACGTATTTCTCTCGATTTAGGGTACGCTTGGCTGCAGATACGGCTTACAACCACGTCCTCACCAGGAAACTTTCTCTTGGCATTCGCCGGGGACGCGGCAAAGAGGGTCCAGCGGCTTCTTACTTTTCGCCAAGAAACGCGGCACAGTATAGCTGGGAAAGATCCACGGCTGAAGCTCGAGGAAAGCTGCCGTTGCATTCGTTTCTGCTCAAGGAGTCGAAGCAGATGCTTCGTCGGAGAGCATAGATCCCTCAAGGGTCTTTCTCTGCTGTCTTGTTGCCGAGGTCCTGGCGCCAAGGAAAAAGCAGCAGTCGTGTCAGCGTGGGATGATGGTCCCCGCGGAAAAGAACACGGGAGCGAATGTTGCTCAGAATCCATGGATTCCAGGTAACGACTGTCAATCCTTCCTCGCCATTGCGTGAGCGCTGTCTTAGACGTCACGGGACACACCAATAGTCGCACTGAATCTTTCCGTGCACTTCGACCTCAGCAAAAGCACATGTTCCCCAACAGGTTTCCTTGACAAGTGAAACATGCTTCCAGTAAACCTTATAGTGCTTTAGGGCCTCTTCATGGGCCGTAACGACATAGAGCGTGGAAACACCATGCCGGCCTCTTTCCCACAACCGTGTGCGTCCCCTTCATCATTTACGCTCCCTTGCAACACACGGCAGTCTGTTCCCGCTTCGCACGAATTTCCCCGATGACGACGGGCAGTTTCACTAATGGCTTTTGTCCTCGGTAGATGTTCCAAGACTCCAAGGATGCCTACTTAGAGCAGATGACAACTCGCCTCTTAGACGCAGCTTCGGCAAACCTGTCCCGTGTTTATATAGAGTCCACGACACAGTGCCCCCGTTTAGGGAATCGCCTTCGCGAGAAATCACATTGCATTCACGACTTGGCCGGAAAGATTTCTCATCACGTTCGCCTGGACGCCACCCAGAAAGAAGATCCACTGGCTTCTCCTTCTCTTCGGACAGCAAACAGTGTACAATGGAGCTGGGAAGATCCACTAGTATAAGCCCCAGGAAAGCTGCCGTTGCACGTGATTCTCTTCGTGGAGTCTAAGCAGGGGGCTGATTCGAGAGCATGGCGCCTCAAAGACTGTTGCTCCCCAGTCTGTACTACTGGTTTCTGGGCGCGGGTAAGACACCTACAGTGGCGTCAGACTGGGTCGTTAGTTGGCTACGCGCAGAAAAGCGGGAGTGACCGTATTGCTCAGATCGGACACGTATTCCACGGAGAACGGGCAGGAAATGTAACACTTTCCGCTACTTGGAGCGGGCACTGCCATCGACTTCACGGGACACACCACTAGTAGCCTGGACTCGTTGCCTGCACCTCTGGCTTACCAAAGGCACCTATTCCGAAACCTATTTCCTGACACGTGCTGTGATCTTTCGTTCACTTTGACAGTGTTTCCACACCCTCTTCATGGGAAGAAACCAAAGACAGCGTGGAAACGCCATCCCGGCATTTCCTCTTCATCATTTGCGCTCCCTTCCATCACACGGCGGTCTGTTCCCGCTTCGTACGAATTTCCACTAAGGCGCCGGTCATTCTTCACTAATCGCTTGCATCCTTGGTAGCCGTGACAAGAGTCCAAGGAAGCTTGCAGAGTGCAGATGGCAGACGGCCTCTTAGACCATGCGGCCGGAAAATCCGCCGAGAAATTTCCCCTTGGCCTATCGGATGCGTTCGGTGCACCTCAAAGACACAGAAGCTTGCGGCCTGGAAGCGGCTCGATTCAAAGCCGTCGTTGCCAGCATTTTGGCTCGGAGCGACCTACATTCGTCATGAAACATGTGGAGATCTGCGCCTGAATGCCCTCACAGGGTGTCAGTGCCTCTTCAGAAACGGCTTGGGAAACGATTTCCACGTTGCTGGACGCTCCGCTCGCCATTTGGTCTTCATGCATGGAATGACGTTTGTGAGAAAACGCAGGACGACCCCTTCCTCCCCAGAAAGCTTTGCCATCGCATTCGCCTGGGACACTACGGAGAAGATCCGCTGGCTTCTGTGAACTCTGGTCACGAAAGAGTGTACGGCGGAGCTGCTGCGGATCCACTCGTACGAGCTACAGGAAAGCCGCCATTGCCTTCGTACGTGTCCACATAGTCTAAGCAGATGGTTTGTTCGAGAGCTTGGATCTCCGAAGACCTTGGCTCCCCAACGGGTGTTACTGAACTCCGGGCGCTGGCCAGAAAGCTACGGTCGTGTAAGCCTGGCTGGGTCGTGGCCTGCCGTCAAGAACACGGGGGCCAAGTTCTTTCTCAAATCAGAACTGAACTCAGCGAAGAAGAGAGAAGAACCTTACCCTTGCCTCTACACTGTTTCAAGGCCGCCTTAGACTTCCCGGGACACACCGAGAGTAGCTTGGGATCATTCACAGCACTTCTGGCTTACCAAACGCACGTCTCGAAAAACCCGTTCCCTTGACATACGACGCAATCTTTCCCTAACTGTTCTAGTGTCTGAAATTCAGTGCGTGAGAAGAAAGAGCCCGAGTATTGAAAGACCCCGCCCCCCAACCCTGTTCATCACAAGCGTCTGAGTCCCCTTCAGCATTTACGCTCCCTTGCGACACGGGGCAGCCTGATCCCGCTTCGAACGAATTTCCACGAAGAAACCAGTCGGTGTTCCGAAAAGGCATTCGTTCTTTGCACATGAGAGAAGAGTCCAAGGCAGCTTATACACAGCAGATATACAATCTCCTCTGGGGTGCCGTACGGCAGGCAATTCTGATGACACGTTCTCCCTTGCCATGTACGATGAGTTGGGAAACAGAAGCTTGCAGAAAGCCAGTGGCTCCTCAGAGACAGCCCACCTCGTGGTTCAGCATAATGGGATTCCCACCTTTGTGTCTCTAACGGTGAGTTAGAGCCTCCTCAGAAACCTCTTTGGGAGTCCCTTTCGAGGTCTAGAGGAGCTCCAAAACGTATTTCTCTCGATTTAGGGTACGGTTGGCTGCAGATACGGCTTACAACCACGTCCTCACCAGGAAACTTTCTCTTGGCATTCGCCGGGGACGCGGCAAAGAGGGTCCAGCGGCTTCTTACTTTTCGCCAAGAAACGCGGCACAGTATAGCTGGGAAAGATCCACGGCTGAAGCTCGAGGAAAGCTGCCGTTGCATTCGTTTCTGCTCAAGGAGACGAAGCAGATGCTTCGTCGGAGAGCATAGATCCCTCAAGGGTCTTTCTCTGCTGTCTTGTTCCCGAGGTCCTGGCGCCAAGGAAAAAGCAGCAGTCGTGTCAGCGTGGGATGATGGTCCCCGCGGAAAAGAACACGGGAGCGAATGTTGCTCAGAATCCATGGATTCCAGGTAACGACTGTCAATCCTTCCTCGCCATTGCGTGAGCGCTGTCTTAGACGTCACGGGACACACCAATAGTCGCACTGAATCTTTCCGTGCACTTCGACCTCGGCAAAAGCACATGTTCCCCAACAGGTTTCCTTGACAAGTGAAACATGCTTCCAGTAAACCTTATAGTGCTTTAGGGCCTCTTCATGGGCCGTAACGACATAGAGCGTGGAAACCCCATGCCGGCCTCTTTCCCACAACCGTGTGCGTCCCCTTCATCATTTACGCTCCCTTGCAACACAAGGCAGTCTGTTCCCGCTTCGCACGAATTTCCCCGAAGACGACGGGCAGTTTCACTAATGGCTTTCGTCCTCGGTAGATGTTCCAAGACTCCAAGGATGCCTACTTAGAGCAGATGACAACTCGCCTCTTAGACGCAGCTTCGGCAAACCTGTCCCGTGTTTATATAGAGTCCACGACACAGTGCCCCCGTTTAGGGAATCGTCTTCGCGAGAAATCACATTGCATTCACGACTTGGCCGGAAAGATTCCTCATCACGTTCGCCTGGACGCCACCCAGAAAGAAGATCCACTGGCTTCTCCTTCTCTTCGGACAGCAAACAGCGTACAATGGAGCTGGGAAGATCCACTAGTATAAGCCCCAGGAAAGCTGCCGTTGCACGTGATTCTCTTCGTGGAGTCTAAGCAGGGGGCTGATTCGAGAGCATGGCGCCCCAAAGACTATTGCTCCCCAGTCTGTACTACTGGTTTCTGGGCGCGGGTAAGACACCTACAGTGGCGTCAGACTGGGTCGTTAGTTGGCTACGCGCAGAAAAGCGGGAGTGACCGTATTGCTCAGATCAGACACGTATTCCACGGAGAACGGGCAGGAAATGTAACACTTTCCGCTACTTGGAGCGGGCACTGCCATCGACTTCACGGGACACACCACTAGTAGCCTGGACTCGTGGCCTGCACCTCTGGCTTACCAAAGGCACCTATTCCAAAACCTGTTTCCTGACACGTGCTGTGATCTTTCGTTCACTTTGACAGTGTTTCCACACCCTCTTCATGGGAAGAAACCAAAGACAGCATGGAAACGCCATCCCGGCATTTCCTCTTCATCATGTGCGCTCCTCTTCATCATTTGCGCTCCCTTCCATCACACGGCGGTCTGTTCCCGCTTCGTACGAATTTCCACTAAGGCGCCGGTCATTCTTCACTAATCGCTTGCATCCTTGGTAGCTGTGACAAGAGTCCAAGGAAGCTTGCAGAGTGCAGATGGCAGACGGCCTCTTAGACCATGCGGCCGGAAAATCCGCCGAGAAATTTCCCCTGGGCCTATCGGATGCGTTCGGTGCACCTCAAAGACACAGAAGCTTGCGGCCTGGAAGCGGCTCGATTCAAAGCCGTCGTTGCCAGCATTTTGGCTCGGAGCGACCTACATTCGTCATGAAACATGTGGAGATCTGCGCCTGAATGCCCTCACAGGGTGTCAGTGCCTCTTCAGAAACGGCTTGGGAAACGATTTCCACGTTGCTGGACGCTCCGCTCGCCATTTGGTCTTCATGCATGGAATGAAGTTTGTGAGAAAACGCAGGACGACCCCTTCCTCCCCAGAAAGCTTTGCCATCGCATTCGCCTGGGACACTACGGAGAAGATCCGCTGGCTTCTGTGAACTCTGGTCACGAAAGAGTGTACGGCGGAGCTGCTGCGGATCCACTCGTACGAGCTACAGGAAAGCCGCCATTGCCTTCGTACGTGTCCACATAGTCTAAGCAGATGGTTTGTTCGAGAGCTTGGATCTCCGAAGACCTTGGCTCCCCAACGGGTGTTACTGAACTCCGGGCGCTGGCCAGAAAGCTACGGTCGTGTAAGCCTGGCTGGCTCGTGGCCTGCCGTCAAGAACACGGGGGCCAAGTTCTTTCTCAAATCAGAACTGAACTCAGCGAAGAAGAGAGAAGAACCTTACCCTTGCCTCTACACTGTTTCAAGGCCGCCTTAGACTTCCCGGGACACACCGAGAGTAGCTTGGGATCATTCACAGCACTTCTGGCTTACCAAACGCACGTCTCGAAAAACCCGTTCCCTTGACATACGACGCAATCTTTCCCTAACTGTTCTAGTGTCTGAAATTCAGTGCGTGAGAAGAAAGAGCTCGGGTATTGAAAGACCCCCCCCCCAACCCTGTTCATCACAAGCGTCTGAGTCCCCTTCAGCATTTACGCTCCCTTGCGACACGGGGCAGCCTGATCCCGCTTCGAACGAATTTCCACGAAGAAACCAGTCGGTGTTCCGAAATCGCATTCGTTTTTTGCACATGAGAGAAGAGTCCAAGGCAGCTTACACACAGCAGACATACAATCTCCTCTGGGGTGCCGTACGGCAGGCAATTCTGATGACACGTTCTCCCTTGCCATGTACGATGAGTTGGGAAACAGAAGCTTGCAGAAAGCCAGTGGCTCCTCAGAGACAGCCCACCTCGTGGTTCAGCATAATGGGATTCCCACCTTTGTGTCTCTAACGGTGAGTTAGAGCCTCCTCAGAAACCTCTTTGGGAGTCCCTTTCGAGGTCTAGAGGAGCTCCAAAACGTATTTCTCTCGATTTAGGGTACGGTTGGCTGCAGATACGGCTTACAACCACGTCCTCACCAGGAAACTTTCTCTTGGCATTCGCCGGGGACGCGGCAAAGAGGGTCCAGCGCCTTCTTACTTTTCGCCAAGAAACGCGGCACAGTATAGCTGGGAAAGATCCACGGCTGAAGCTCGAGGAAAGCTGCCGTTGCATTCGTTTCTGCTCAAGGAGTCGAAGCAGATGCTTCGTCGGAGAGCATAGATCCCTCAAGGGTCTTTCTCTGCTGTCTTGTTCCCGAGGTCCTGGCGCCAAGGAAAAAGCAGCAGTCGTGTCAGCGTGGGATGATGGTCCCCGCGGAAAAGAACACGGGAGCGAATGTTGCTCAGAATCCATGGATTCCAGGTAACGACTGTCAATCCTTCCTCGCCATTGCGTGAGCGCTGTCTTAGACGTCACGGGACACACCAATAGTCGCACTGAATCTTTCCGTGCACTTCGACCTCAGCAAAAGCACATGTTCCCCAACAGGTTTCCTTGACAAGTGAAACATGCTTCCAGTAAACCTTATAGTGCTTTAGGGCCTCTTCATGGGCCGTAACGACATAGAGCGTGGAAACCCCATGCCGGCCTCTTTCCCACAACCGTGTGCGTCCCCTTCATCATTTACGCTCCCTTGCAACACACGGCAGTCTGTTCCCGCTTCGCACGAATTTCCCCGATGACGACGGGCAGTTTCACTAATGGCTTTCGTCCTCGGTAGATGTTCCAAGACTCCAAGGATGCCTACTTAGAGCAGATGACAACTCGCCTCTTAGACGCAGCTTCGGCAAACCTGTCCCGTGTTTATATAGAGTCCACGACACAGTGCCCCCGTTTAGGGAATCGCCTTTGCGAGAAATCACATTGCATTCACGACTTGGCCGGAAAGATTTCTCATCACGTTCGCCTGGACGCCACCCAGAAAGAAGATCCACTGGCTTCTCCTTCTCTTCGGACAGCAAACAGCGTACAATGGAGCTGGGAAGATCCACTAGTATAAGCCCCAGGAAAGCTGCCGTTGCACGTGATTCTCTTCGTGGAGTCTTGA
>NW_011916755.1:0-866 GCF_000151845.1 Pteropus vampyrus | reverse complement strand
CCGGGGGCTCGGGTTTTTTTTCCCGTGCCTGAGGCGGTTGTAGCGTACATGAGCCTCGGGCGCCCGAGCGCAGGGTGAGCGACTCCGCCCTGGCCCGGGGGCGGGCGGACCCCGAGCAGGGACCCGCAGCGGGAGGACTCTGGGCGAAGAGGGGCTGTCCGCGGTCTGTCGGTCGCGAGGTCTGTCCGAGAGGCCGCGGGCACCGTTTAGGGCTGCGCAGCACCCCCAACTTAGGGACCTTCGGGGTAACTTCCCCGGGGCTGGCCCCTTCCTCCGTTCCCCAGCCTCCCGGCCTAGCAGCGCCGCCCCGGTGGGCTTGCTTGCAGCGGGCGGGGATGGCCGCCTGGGGGTCCCGGGCCCACCCCTGCCCAGCGTAACCCGTGGCGGGTGGGAGCGGGGGGGCGGCGGGCGTCCAGGGACCTCGGTCCCGCCTGAGCCTGGCTCCCCGGGCCGTCGCTCGGACGCGCCCTCGGGGCTGGGCAGGGCTGCGGGCCCAGGCTGGGGCCCGACCAGCAGGCAGGGGCGCGCCGGGTCGGGCGGGGGGATGCGAGCACGCAGGAGCGGGGACCGCGGGGGCGGGGGCGTGCCGGAGATGCGGAGGCTCCGCGCTGCGAGCCTTGCCCTGGGCGGTGGCCGGCCGGGCGCTGCAAGAGAGCAGGTCGGGGCAGCCGACCAGCCAGGGGAATCCTTTCAAGTTCTGCGTTCCCTTTGTTGCGCAATAGAGCCCTGGGGCCACGCGGCCTCATTGGTCCGGGGGCCGTGACGTCACGCCGGGGCCCCGCCCGCAGACCCTGCGGAGGGTGTCTTCTGGACTCGGTGGGTCCCACCCCTGTCACACCTGCGACCTGCTTTGCCATGTGCTGGGT
>NW_011916754.1:0-2043 GCF_000151845.1 Pteropus vampyrus | reverse complement strand
CCGCCGGAGCTGCCTGGGTCTCGGCTCAGTGCCCATGTTGTCGTATCTGCGCCCACAGGAGGCGGTACAGCTTTATAGGGGCCCCTCGTTTACATGTCAATGAGGCAATCCTGGACTCATGAAACCCCTAGGGGGAGGGGACAGGAGGGGGCCACACTGGGAAATTCCCTACTTCTCTCTGCCTGACCCCCTCCCATAGCCCAGACTTCATTCAGCCTTGCCTCCAAGACCCCCTCCCTCCCATGGGACCCCTCTTACCTCTTCTCAGTCTTTCCTTTATCCCTTTCACCCCTGCCACTCCCCAAGTCTGGGGTCCTCTCCCATGCCCATCCCCTCCTTGCCCTGTGCCCTCCCAGCGTCCGCATCCCTCGGTTCTAGGTCTTGCCACAAGGCCCACTTGCCTGGTCCTTGCTGCTCTTGTCTCTGAGCGTCCTGGGGGTCACCCACTGGGAGGGGCCAAGGGCCCAGCCAGCTTTGGGCCCTGCTAATGACAGAGCACTGGGCCTGATGAAGATGCAGAGGCAGGGAGCATCCACTAGCGAGGCCGTTCTGCGGGCTTCACGCTCTGGCCTCGCTGGCAACGCTGCATTAGTAGCCCTAATGTTGGAACAATGCAGCAATTTTCTGCCTGTGGCCGCTCAAAGCCAGGCACAGGCTGGGCCTGCGGGGGCCACACAGTGACATGTGTCCCATTAAAGCATGCAGCCCGCCCGCAGGACCACAGCCAGGCTTACACCTCAGGGCCTTGGGACTGGGCGCACCCCTGCACGAGTGCAGCCTTGGCTCAGGTGTCCTCTGGCCTGGTTAGGACCCAACTCACTCTTCCAGCTTGGTGGGGAGGAGCAAGTTGCAGCAGCCTCAGGCCAGGGAGAGTCAGAACCGGCTTCCCCACCTCCAGTTCCGGGTTTCCAGGCTGGACAATTCAGGCCCTGAGGACCCTTTCCCTCCCATGGAGGGCATGGGGTTTCTTCCCACCGGCCTTCTCTGAGTCCCAACAAATGGGAGGCGGAGTGGGGAAGACCATCGAGCATCTGGGGAGAGTGCCATTTTGCACTTTAGGAGGTCGGGGACCCCAACCCCTTTTCATTATTCTGGCCTTAGCTAGAGACCCAAGGAGCTCACTGGAGGAAGGCCTGCCCGGGTTTGGCCGCCAGAGCGGGACTCCAGTAGGTGTGACAGACAGGAAGGCTGAGGTCCAGGAGAGACCCTGCGTTCACATCTACACAACTCCCTTTCCTGGGCTCTCATAGCCTCAGTTTTACGGTTGGTAAAATGGGATTTCGAGTGATGTGGACCCCACAGCTGCTTAGGAGGTCGACGGGGAAGTCGCACGGACGCGGACGCTCTGCAGTTGAGCCCTGCGGAAAAAGAATGAACAAAACGCCCTTTGCAGGGCCTCCGCGTGAAGGCGAGAGGAAATTGCTAGGTTCTGGGTGGGACCCCAGCTCCCTGCAGCCGGGGCATCTCTCCCGCCCCCACCTCCGCCTGGGATATTGGAGACCCTGCGCTGGCAGCGGCGTTCCCAGGCTCCAAGCAGCGTGGAGAATTGCGCCCCGCCCTCCTTTCAGGCTGAGGCTGCGGCTCCAGCGGCTCCAGCGGCTCCAGGGTGCTTCTCTGCCCCGGCTGCGGGGCCGGAAAGCCAAATCCCGGCCAGGCCCGGGGCGCGCGACGGGGCCGAGGCCGGACGGCGGGCGCGCTGGCACGCGCCGGGCAGCTTTAAAGCGCCGAAGGCGGCCGGGCCAGAGCGGCCTCCGTGCACTCGCTCTGGCTCGGGGTGGTGGCGGCACGGTACAAAGATGCCGCGGGGAGGGCGGGAGGCGCGGCCCGGCACAAAGGGAGCAGTCGAGTGTTAAGGGCATTGTGCTGGTTACACAAAGCTGCGTCCGAGCCCGCCCCCTCGGGGCCAAACTCGGGGCGCCCCGCCGCGCGCAGGCTTCCAGCTGCTGCACATTTGCACCGAGGCCCGGCGCGCGCCCCGCTCTGGCGGTCCCCCTGCACCCCCGCGCCCGCTTTCGAGCCGCGTGAACACGGGGCAATTTTGTC
>NW_011916753.1:0-2989 GCF_000151845.1 Pteropus vampyrus | reverse complement strand
ATTAAATAAGTATAAGGGGAAATAATTTGGGTGGGTAATTAATAGATGTAATCATTGAAACTTCTTTAGACTAAAAATTTGAAGTGCATTGTTACATTTAAACAAACTAAAATATCTCTATTACTCAATATAACAAAATTACTTATTGATGTAAAAAAAAGTGTCTACACTTATGGCACATATTTGGAAGGGTTTTGACTAGAGAAAATTTAGCGTATTAGCTTACATACTTGAAAGAATGACTCATCCAAAATTCTGCGCATGAAATTTAATCGCCTATGAGCTGCATTCTGTGATAAATGTTTGAATGTGAAAGCACTATCAACACAAGTAAAGATTATATGCTATTGTGCTTCATGCTAGTAGCAGATCGATCCTACTTATTAATATCTATATACTCAGTCAATCAAACAACTGGTTTCACTATGGCTAATTCTATCTTCTAAATTAGGGTCATCCCTGTGATGGATACCTTATTCATGTGTTTTCTTGAGTTAGTGTGCATGAATAAGTTGGTATGTAATCCGTATTTAAACCTTGCCTCTTGTGTTATAGAAAATATCCTTTGACTTGCTTGCCTTTGTTTATTTTTAATTACTGTTATTTTGGTGTAATTTGCACAGAATAACATTTACCCATTTTAGGTGTAAAGTTCAGTGTGATTTGAAAAGTCTACTTACAGAAATTTCCATTGTCTTACCAAGTCAAATTTCAGTCAAAGTTTTGCGCCTTTCAATCAACCACTGATCTGATTTCTGTTACCATGAATTAGTTTGCCAGTTTATATATATATATATATATATATATATATATATATATATATATATATATATACACACATATATACATATATATATACATATACATATATACATATACATATATACATATACATATATATACATATATATATATATACACACACATATATATACATATATATATATATATATATATATATATATATATATATATAACAATTTATTTACCCATTCACACGGCAGATATTTGGGTGACTTGTAGGTTATTACCATAGTAATATATTGCTTTGGCTTCGATTTACATTTTCCTGATGATTAAAGTGGTTGAACATTACTTCATGTACTTCTTGACCATTTGTGTATCTTTTTTCTTATAGTGTTCAAAGCTTTGTCGACTTTTTTATTGAGCAGTTTGTTTTCTTATTGAGCCGTATTTAAATATTCAGATACAAGATTTTGTCAGATATATGTATAATGAATATTTTCTTCCAACCTATTGTTTGCTTTTTAATTTTATGAATGGTATCTTGAGGACTAAAAATTTTTAATTTTACAAAGCCCAATTTATCTTTTTTTCCTTATGTGGTCTGTGATTTTTAGGTTCTTTACTATGGGTTTGAATTTTGTCTCTTTTTCTGTCTTTTGAATTTATCAGACATATACTTTACATTTAAAGTACATTCATTTTAGACAGCATAGAATTGTGTTTTACTTTTTTAATTTGTTCTAACAGTCTGTGTCTTTTATTCAGAGTCCATAGATAAATTATAAGTAATTATATTTAAATTATAAATTTAAATGATATTTAATAATACAGTTCAGATTAAACCTGACATCTTGCTGTTTTTTTTTTTTTCCTATGTCTCATCTATTCTTTTTTCCTGTTTTCTTTTGGCTAGTTGAGTATTACTTTTTAGTATTTATTTTATCTGTTATTAGCTATACCATTATTTTTTAGACGTTGTTATAGATTTTACTATACCTTTACTTTACTACATTCTACCTTCAAATAGTATTCTTACTTACATATGATGTGATTAGCTGTAATAATATACTTCCCCAAATCTTGTGTTATTGCTGTCATATATTTAAATTCTTAATAAATTATAAATCTTGCAATACATTATATTTTTACTTTAAACAATTATCTTCAAATACATTTTTTAAATGAAACTAAAGAGCCTTTAAAAAGTATGGGACTTTTGATTCTTCAGATTTACATTTTCTGGTGCCATTCTTTTTTTTTTTGTCTTGAAGAATCTCCTTTGATTTCATTTTAATTTAATTTAATTATTCACTGTAGTTGTGGTTTATTAGCTCTCTTCTTTTGCTTGGCTTTGTAAGTTTACTTCTTTTTTATTTTTAAATGGTATCTTAGCTGGAAATAGTAGTCTAGGCTGTAATTTCGTTTTTCTTTCAGCATTTTAAAAATTGTCATTTCATTATATTCTACGTTGTAATATTTCTAACAATAAGTTTGCAATTATTTTTATTTTTGTTCCCCTATACGTAATTTGTCCTTTTCCTGTGGCTTAAAAAAAAAAAAAAAATATTGGCTATTTGTATTAGAACTCATTGAGTTTCTTGGTTCTGTGAGTTCATAATTTTCATTGATTTTGGAAATATGCTGGTCATTATTTCTGAGAATATTTGTTGTACCCCTTACTTCTACTTCTAGGGACCCAATTACATGAATATTTGTTATTATCCCACAGATTACTGAGGCTCTGTGTTTATTTATTTTTTTCTCTATGCTTTGATTTGAATAGTTTCAATTGGTAAGACTTCAAGTTCAGTTTTTTTCCTACAGTTTTTAATATGCAGTTAACTACATTCAATGAATGTTTCGCTTCATATATTATCCTTTTAAGCTCCTCAAATTCAGTTTGGGATTTTTTGCCATATTTCACTTTCTCTCTTTAAGGTCATGTTTTTTTTAATATTACTAAGCTGATTTTTAATATTCTTTTAAAGTCTTTGTCTGCTAATTTCATTATTTTTTTGGTCAATTTATATTTAATAACTTTTTTTTCTAGTGTCAAGTAACATTTTGACAATTCTTTGAACTTGCAGTAATTTTTTATATGCTGCCAGGTAGACTTTGAAATATTACATATTCATATGTTTCATTTTAAATAATTTTATTTAAAGAGTATTGACTCTTGTTTTGGAGAGATCTTAAGTTTATTCATGGATCATTTTTATTATTTCAAGATTTGTTTTTAAAG
>NW_011916752.1:0-1035 GCF_000151845.1 Pteropus vampyrus | reverse complement strand
TGTACTTTTTGTGTGTCTTTTTCTTTCTTCCTCTTAATCAAGAAAAAAAAAAAATACGGGAATCTATCCAGCAGAATTCCTTTGTTTATGTTTCATTGGCTAAAATCAGATGATCTGTCTACCCCTAGCTGAAGAGAAATTTGTCCCTTGTATTTTTTACTCTCTGTCCCCTGAGGCAGCCTCACGTGATTGGGTGCAAGGGAAATCAGAATGACAGCTGGGTAGGCAACTAACAATGTCTGCCAGAGGAACATATTCTAAAGCTTGTGATGGCCTCAAAGTTTATAAAGTATAGTAATTTGTTTATTTTAGCTATAGAATTATTTTTTCACTTGGGAATTTTTTTTTACATACAAATTTTAATAACTGCATTAATTTGACCTATTGGTGTTTAAATTACATAAACTTTTCTGTCAGGAAAAAAATGTTCTCAGAGACTTAGCTGTATTTTATTCTCTTCGAAGTAAAATAAAAGTGAGTAAATAAGATAAAAAAAAGTTATTGCAGGCTTAAATTCAGCAGCTGCCCCCTAGAAACATATTAAATAAGACAGGGTGAAAGAAATGGGAGCTGTGAGCCATGCCATCTATTTTTCAATATTGTTGTAGAATAAAGTCAAGCTCACCAGCTATAGATTGCAGAATTTTTGTTCTTAAGAAGGCTGTGGTGATATCTCATTCCCAAAGCTCCTTAAATATTAGGATGAACAGGTCGCCAATCAGATTAATTTTATTTGGCACTATGATGTGTAGTTTATTTTGGTCTGGAGACTTGAGTTCACTTAAGACAATTCAATGCTCTCTTATAGTCTCTTCTCTTATAGTGAGCTTTAATTTTACCTTCAAAAGTTTTAATTTTCTTTGTTTTCCAGACTAGTCCTTGGTGGAGCAGTCAGGAGGGGCATTCTGCCTTCTTTCTGATACTTGTTAACACAACTACTTCTTCATCAACCAGCATCTTACCCTTCTTTATGCATCGTTCATTAACCTTAGCTCATTCTCAATCCTCTCCTTTGTGTATATTACAGCTATATGA
>NW_011916751.1:0-2400 GCF_000151845.1 Pteropus vampyrus | reverse complement strand
AGAGGTCCCCAGAATCTCAGCACCGTGTGATTCAGGGACCAAGGGAAATTCTGATGGAGAGCAGCAATAAAAGAATCTCAGGACTAGATCAGTCATTGTACCTTATTTCTCCCATTACTGGAGGCCCCATACTACCCCACCCCCCACTGCACTTTGCCTGGAAGGGAGGACAGGTGGTGGCTGTCACCCAGACTGAAGACATGAAGCCATAAAGGTGCAGATAGGTTAAGCTATATGCCAAAGAACTCAAGGTACTAAATTTATTTCAATTTTAAAAGTGAGTTGTCTTGGGGAAAAAAACTATAAGCAATAATTTATAGTTGCAAGTAGTTCATACTTATGGCAAAAATCATGAATGTTGTATTAGTTGTCTAGGGCAGACTGAGTAAGGATATTAAAGATACCATCTATGATCACAAAGAAAGGACTTTTTAACATCAAAACTGTAGAAAGCATACAGTCTTTAGATATAGGAGCAGTCCTTCGGATTGAAAAGCTAGTTCTCTGAAAAACTTGTTACCGTGAACCTGAATTTTCTCATTTCACCATGAATAAGTGAAGATATTATAGACAGTCATTGGTCCATGAACCAATATTGAACCTCTGGGACAGGTGACTCTTCATTTGATCAGTACTCAAGTGACAAGCTGAATTCACCTTCTCAAATAAAGTCGTCAGGTAGCAGCCTCTCTCCATCTCATGGCTGTGCCATCCTCTGTGTTGCTTCATTTCCAGCGGACTCCATTTTCATGGTGGGCTTCATTTCTTCAGGCTAACATGAGCATAGCTTCAGGTCCAGGAGGAAGAATAGCCTTCTTCCCATTGCTCCTTGAAAAGTCCCAGGATCAGTTCTGATTGCATCGGTTGGGGTCATGTACTCATTCCAACTAAACGATGCAGCCAACAGGAGAAGATATGCTATGTGGCCAGACCTGGGTCACATCTAAGGCTGGTTCCCCAAGAAAATAAGTGTGTTCTGTTACCCAAAGAAAGGAGAATGAGCTCCCTGAGACCAAAAGAGCAGATACCCACTACAATTTCCAATCCCCCTCCAGTTCTGAAATCCTGTGTGTGACTGGAGTGAGCTGACCTGAAGAAGTTTAGAGATCATAGTAGCTTATGTTATCCCTCACAGTCAGGTGCCATAATGCTGCAGAAGACCTTAAACAAGGATTCCGCCCAGTTTTTCAGTGAGATTTAAAACAAAGCATGGGAGAAGAATCGATTTGCTATGAAGCGCTTGGAAGATCAAAGGGAAAAGGAATAATTATCAAGTGGGCAATGTATTTCAAAGGAAATGTGTTATCTATAAAAAGACAGATGTAGATGCCAAATTCTTGGGCTTAAGCAGGCTTATTAGTTTCATGTGAGCTTTGTTTTGTTTTGTTTTTTTTCTTAGGAGCATGAAAACAAATGAGATAAATTTGGGATAGTTAAAAACTCATTTTCTCATCTATAGCCATGCCACCCTGAACATGCCCAATCCCATCTGATCTCAGAAGCTAAGCAGGGTCAGGTCTGGTTAGTACTTGGATGGGAGACCACCTAGGAAGACCAGGTGCTGTAGGTGTTAAAAAAAAATAAAAAATAAATAAAAAACTCGGTTTCTCCATCTATCAATATTTTTCTGTTATTTGTATTATTCCATCTGTGAGAAGAGATTCAAAATAAATACATACAGCATTTAGTATTATCAAGGCCACACAATTATTTTCTCTCCTGAAATTTATTGTCCTCCTTCCTTCTTAACTCGGTGATGATTCTTAATATAATTAAATGTGCTCTGTCTTTACCCAAATTAGTGCAAACTTTTAGGCTTTCAATTCAAGTCCTGAAGAATTTAGTATCTCTCCAAATCCTGTGAAAGACCTATGCCATCATTTTGGTTTCTTTGATTCTAATTATGACAGGATGCTATATATTTTCCTATTTCTAACAATCTAGCCTGATCTCATAAAATGTAACTGAGTATATATCTTCCAGAAATAACTAAACAATGAAAATTTTTCATACCTAGTTCAGAAAAAAAACTGAAGTATTTCTCTTTATTCTCTGGGGTTTTTTTTTTTTTCAGACTATTTTTCTTTTCATCTCTGCTATCATAACTCAGTCAAGAGCCCTTCAGTATAAATTTTCAACATAATAATAAATTTGTTTCTGTTTTTTTCTGTCCATACTTTTCTCTCTCAGACAAACATGAAAGCCAGCTTTTGTCTTTATTGCTTCAAGGGTATCTCTGCCCTGAATCACCATGTGGCACTGTACTTTCATTTTTTCCCTCAAAAAGAAAAAAAATCTATATCCTACATATCTACTTGCTATTTCTAATATACAAGCATATGAGCACTTCTGTTTGGAATATTCAAATTATAGATGACGATCAATGTAAAGATAAAAATT
>NW_011916750.1:0-2400 GCF_000151845.1 Pteropus vampyrus | reverse complement strand
GTTTTCATATATTCCTCTATAAGTTCTTTGCAAATATTATATATCATTTTGTTATCGTGAATGATACCTTAATTAATACTACATGTTCTGGTTAGTGTACCGGTCAGCATTTGCTACGTAAGAGATGACTAGAAAATTATTTTGGCGCATATAGCAGTATTTATTTCCCACTCGTATGTATACTAGTTGGCTTGGGTGACCCCCTCAGTGGAGGGTAGGGTCGCCCGAGGACATGGTCTTAGGACGCCAGAGGCTCCCGGATAGATGAGTGGAAACAAGCACTGTTCAGGACTGGCACACACACTGGCACCTTCGCCCATATTTCATTGGCCAAGGCACATGTTCTAGCCCAATATCACTGGAGTGGGAAAGTATACTTCTCCCATGAATGCAGTTCTGTGGGAGTGAAAATTTGCTGAATAGTAACCAAATAGAACACAATCAATTAGCCTTCTAAATAGTCAAAATGAGTTGAGATCTTCGTACTGTCCATTTAATAAAAAGATCATTTGAAGGAAAGTATTTGATTTCAATTAGAGAAATTTCTGAACTCTACACATATAATTACATGCATTAAGTTTAATGAATTTATTCGATAAAGTATTTTAATTTTTTAAACATAATGCTATTGAACATTGAGGCAGCTTAGGATATAGAGAAGATAATTTTAGGAACTGACCGATTGTTATTTGTGATCTAGTTTTACATAAGAGCTGGAGTGGCTGTTTTGGTAGTTGCTGCGCATTTTAGGATATCAGGCATGGTATTCAGTGTTCACTTATATGTATCTATAAGTATTTTTATATTATATGTATTTACATATTTTATATTATTCAGTTATATATATTTTCACTTATATAAGTATTTATTAAATTATATATGAGTATATATTTATATTATTCAATTATATAATTATATTACTCAAAAAATATATACTTTTTTTTCTTTCTTGGGGGGTAGTGGGTAAACATATCTATCATCTTACCAGGGCCCACGGACTTGAGGCTTTCTCATTTTGATGTCAGGCAGCTTAATAGACAGAATATGTCGTTTCTCATGTGTTCCAGCAAGTCTGCATGTTGCTAGAAACAAAATGAGTGCTTTACTATAGTTTAAATTAGATGAAAGTAACCTAGATGAATCAGAATTCTAGTAGAATAAAAAATAGCAAATATTCTTAAAATCAATATAATAAAATATTATCTTTAATAAGTCACAGTGGTAAACAATACCCTCTGACTTATTGCACATTTCACATACTATTATTTCTTAAATACTGTTGCATAAAAAAAATTCAATACGAGTTATTTTTTTTGATAAATCAATTGAATTAAATTCCGTGGAGCAGTTTTATTTATTGTTCTTACAATGAACTCTAAAATTAATATTTTATTTGCTATATATTGATGTTTAGAGTCTGGCTGGAAAATATATTGTTTTGTTTCCTTATAAATAGACATAGTTGCATTATGGGCTCCAACAAAATTCAAGATCCATATAAAGATGTATTAGGTAATAAATTTCAGCATATTTTTATGAGAATTAAGAGGTCTTTTACCAAATTTCTGTATATATTATATATCATATATAAAGGCTTTATTGAGTATCATTTAAGCATAATTTTTTATATTGATATTCAAATATGTGTATATAGGTATATCTATATACATATGTGTATTCCTTTATATTATATATATACATATATATAACATGAAGGCATTATATGCTAAATGGTACTTAAATAATGCCTTTATATAGAGAAAACCAGTGAAACGCCATAAAATAACAGCAAACAATTCTAGAAATACAAGCATAACTTTGAACGAAAACACCAAAGATATCTGTCATTGCTATTTCTGTTAAATTTTAGCAATAATTTGAGGAGCACTAAAGATGCAACCTGAATCCACATGTTTTCAGCTAAGTGAGGCATAAGTAAAGCACAAATTCTGAAAATTAGATTAGTTTATTAACAGTAATGGTAGCCTGACAAATTCAAAATCCACAGAATCTTCCTGACGTCGAGCTTTTGTACTTTGAATGTCTCATCTGCTGAGGCACATGGACAGTGTTCCTAAATCTGCAGTCTCTAATCTGGTGACGTGAAAGGGAGGATTTGGGGATGTGAGGTCCCAGTCTGAAGAACTCAGGACTTCCTGCTGTATTATTAAGAAAAAATTCCTTTTCATTGTCTTATCTTTCAAAGGTGCTAAAGATTAAATATGGTTTAATCTTAATATTATCAATTGTGTAAAATATTAAAAAAAAAAAACAAACGAATGCGTATATAAGTATAAAACTTAAAAACAAAACTAATATATCCTTCGATGGCATTGCTCTCCAGAGAATAAAATGCCATCTTGTTAATTATCTTCGATCATTTTCATTTTCCTAAGATGA
>NW_011916749.1:0-2026 GCF_000151845.1 Pteropus vampyrus | reverse complement strand
ATTAAGATCATTTCTCCAGTGCTGGCTCTCCCGTAACATACTTTCTGACCGTTGGTGAGGACTGGCTCGTTGGTGCTGCTCAAATTTCAACTTGAATGTTGACCGCTCAGATCACGTAATCTTAGTCGAACTCTATCCTTCCACTCTCTTACAATTCCCTGCAAAGCTTTACTCACTAGCAGACTTTTCTCTTACTTAGCTTTTATTATCTGACTCTACCCACTGGAATGTGAAAACACAGGAGAGACCTGGCCAGATGAGTTCTCCACTGTGTCCCAATGCCTGGAACAGCACTTGGGGCTGCGTTGGTGCTCCGGGGATACTCAGAAATGCTGCAGCTTCTCCTCTTCGGTGAGACTGGGATATGCTGGAAATGCTTCTTGAAAAATTTCACTCATTATATACATTGCTTTCCCTCCTTTATTAAAAATAAAAAGCAAATAAACAAAAGTTATGAATAGACAGGTCACTCTCTAGCATCCTTTTGTTGTGTTCTGTAATAGAGGTGACGTGAGTGGGACTGGGGAGTGAACCGAACCTGTAATAAGGAGATCAGGCATTGGGTTTGGGAGAGCAGGGCAAGCCAGCAGCTTAACCAGTTGCTCTAAAGTCTTGGAGGGTGCAGCGTGGTTGTGGAACAAGAGTCTGCAATCCTGACGAATGCAGCCGGCCCCGTTCTCGTATTGCCTTCACACACCCTGCGTGCGAGCTGAGCCCAGGGCATCTCGTATGGTCATTTTGATAACTACGGAGTGAATTAAACTTGAGTCTTGCTAATACTTTGTTTACCTTGGCATGTTTAGACAAAGGCTGTCTTGTCAGACAAGAACTCCTGGGTACCAAAGCATTTCCAAAACCCGACATGGGCTTCGCACACATAAAGGACCTTCTTATCCAGATAGCTTTCCTATCCAAAGTATTATACTTGATGAAAGATCTTGAGACACTGTTGACCCAAAAGCTACAAGAAAGGACAGTTACACTAGCTGCCATTTTGTTTAGATTACCTCACCAAGAAAAGAGCTTGGGGTTGACTCTGATGAAGGCTATGCTCATGTACCTTTGAACACCATACAGTGCAAAAGTAACATGAGAACTGGGGACAGCTAAATGCCAAGAAGAGATAGGATGTGCAGTGCTGCACACTTCTGCTGCAGAGGAGTAACATGGGCATTCTACCCGCCAGAACTCGGAAGACTGAGAACAAGGCCTGCTTCCACATGTCTTACACATTTATGTGTGATCCCGGAAAGGAACCCCAAAGAATAGTATCTTTGAGGAGCAGGACATGTGTCACAAAGTCCCCACCCTAGGATCATACCAGGGACACACACAGGGGGCCTGGAAGCAACCTTGCCTGCCAGGAACAAGGCATCCTCCAAAGGCTTGGCCATGTCTCACAGCCTGGGTTACCCCTAGTTGGAGACCCCCTAGAGGAAGAGACATTAAGCCAGGCAGTCATAATCTTTCATTTGGAGTGTACATGTCTCTGTTAGGCCCAGTAGCAGGGCAGCTGCGGCTACTCAGCCTTGGGAGGAAGTCCTAGAGTCTGAAGACTTGGACCAGTGAGGGCTGATGGAGTGTTGTTGACAAAGTTCCAGTTGGGTGTATCATTAGTCCCAACATCTGTCATTCATGGGGTCTGTCAGAGCCCATGTGTGCTCCTCGTTGCCTTGTCCAGCTTGCAGATCTGCTGTATGGCTGTGGAACTGAGAATGAATTGAGAAATTCTTAACTTTTTTATAAACTGATATTCATCATTTGTCTAATAGCTTTCAGCTTGTTTGACTGTAATGCCCAATAAGAAATGTATTTTACACACACACACACACACACACATCCCAAACTGATATTTTCTAAATCAATACTTTGCATGTGATACACATTGATATTTTCAACTCTTCTATTCTGTTCTATTCTATTTTTTTTTCATTATTTTTTAAATTTATTTTTTTCTAAATTCTGTTAATTAGCTCACTAAATTGATTTCGGCTGCTGTGTAAGTCTAAAGAGCATGACCTGAGAA
>NW_011916748.1:0-70348 GCF_000151845.1 Pteropus vampyrus | reverse complement strand
TCATAATCCCTACCTTTTTCATCGTTGAAATGGAGTTAATAATTGTACTGCTTTGTAGGCTTATAGGGGGAATTAGAAGTGATAATACATGTTAAGTGTTTAGCATAGTGCCTGATATACAGTAAGCACTCAACAAGTATTAGCTATTATCATTACTATTCTTACAAAGAATCCTTAGATCTATAAAGGCTCTTCATTAAGATGCACATAGAGTCTAAATTCTGATGTTTAATTCCCCATAACATGGCCCTATGCTGTCTTTGTTTCCCATCTTATCTCTTACATCCTTTTGTCTGTGTGGCTTGCTAATCACTATCTCTGTATGTTGCTAGTCTTACATCTATTTTGATGGGAATCCTTCATTTTCTGCCTATTTGAATACATCAGGGTTTAGCTCACTCTTGACATCTTCCAGAAAACTTTCCCCTAACATGGAATCATAGAATGTTAGCAGAAACTCCAGGACTGAGAGATTTCCTGGGATGTGAGACTTTCAGCGATAAAACTGGGACAATCCTAGGGAAAATGAGACAAGTGGTCATTCAAGAGCTAGAAAAGATCTTAGAGATTACCTAGATCAACCTTTTCAATTTACTGACCTGAAAACAGAACATCTAAGTGACTAAACAAAGTAAGTTAACTGGATAAATGGTTTCATAATAGAGCTGAGATTGGAATGTAGGCTTCTGATTGCCTGCAATTACTTCTAGTTTCCCCAAAACTATTATAATAATTATAGTACGTTTTAAAGGGAGGCAAAGATGCATGAGAAAGCATAAAGTCTTGAAAGTAAAACTGTCTCAGTTTGAATACAGGCCCTGCTATTTACTGGTATGTAAACCTAGACAACCGCTTAAACTTCTTTAAACCTTTGTAAAAAGTTTTCCCCATCTGTAAAAAGGGATAATAATGCCTACTTCAAAAGTTCTTGTGAAGATTAACTAAAATTCTATATATTTATATATAATATGCGTAATAAATATATTTTATGTATAAAATATAAACGTTATATATTTTATATATAAAATATAAACATATGCATTACAAAAATATATGCATTTATGTATTTACATATAAAAGTATATAAAATTTCTAAAAGTATGTGTATAGTGATATATACATATTATTCATCACAGCTTTTGGAAATAGTAAATAATCAATGCATGTTTATTATTGTTATTTTACCATTCATTTAGCATTTCTTTCATATATTTTCATTCCTTTTTCTCTTTTAATGCACACATGCATGTACGACTTTACCGTTTCTAAAGCCTATCTACATATGACATTTGGTTTGAACTTCTGAGCAACGCCTTGAAACAAGCTATTGCCTAGTTTTATGGAAGAAAAAATAGGATTCCAAGAAGTCAAATAATTTCTCTAAGTTCACTTGTTGTAAACAGCAACATCAGGTCACAAACTAAAGTCTTCTGATTCATAATCAAGTGCCTTTTAATTTTACTATCTCCCAATTGCTTTATTTTTTCCCATGTGTATGACTTATGTCTCCACCCCTACTGGGGCAAGGGCCTTTGATGGCAGAACCACCCACCAAGCATCAGTGTGGTCAAATTGGTTTTTGACTTTGACATTGTATTCAGGGGTCTCAACCATAAGTTACCAGAGTAACATCTGCCCTATTTAATTTTACAGAGAAATTATGAGGATGCATGGAAAACATAAACATGCATGCATTTTTGTAATTTCTTAAATGCTACACAAATATAGGGCATCTTACCCATGACTGGTATTCGAGCAATTCTTGCTGATTGAATTATGTGATTTATAGTTAGGTTTAGAGGAATGAGAGGGGAGTCAAATTATCTTTATATTTTTATTTTGGTTTTAAAAATAAAAAGTGCCTTTCAACTTTTATCTCTCTAACCTCTTCTGAACCATTAAATTCTAACCGCAGAAAAATTCCCACATGCTCCTATATCACAAAATAAACATTAAGGAAAAATAGGCAAAAAGCATTCTCTCGTATTCCTAGGCTCAAGCATGTCTCTGCTCTGAGATTAGTCATTTCACACTTGTAATGAACTGCCTTGGATAGTTAGGTGTAGTTTTTATGCACACACTTTATCTCTCAAGGTAAACTGTAAACTCTTTGAGAGCAAGACAATGTTTTTCTTATTTCTATCCTTCCTGTCACCAGCATAGTGCCTCCAACTTTAAGGGATTATTTTAATTATTATTATTGTTGTTGTTGTTGTTTTTCTTCTTGCTAATTCCTTGTAGGGAAGTTAAACTAGACTCTGCTTATGTTTCAAAGCTCAAAGCCTAGAAATTTGTTTTCTGTCTCTTTGCCTCTCCTTTTGCCAAATGTCCCACTCATTCATTTGGTCTAGCATCCCCATACTGTGCTATAAGGATAATGTTGTCTATCTCTGGCACTGGATATGCTCTCACCTGGAAGAATAGCAATAGTGGAGACAAAGATCTATTTGGATTTCTATCAGGGTGGAGCAAAAAGCCATTCTGATGTTTCCTGAATCTTGCCACAAAAGTAGACACCTATTTCCCTCATGCCTAAGGATAACTCTTCTTGTTATAGTGAAACTTCTCATTTTCAATAAGCAGTGGATGCTGTTTGCATTTATCTCAGAACTTCACTTGGACAAAAGTGCTCAGGTCATCCGTGAAGCTGATGTTTTGTCCAATAATGTGTGCATGGAGTTTTCTACTCAGCCTGAGCAAAATTAAAGAGAGGATTTTTCAGCTTTAGCCTGTGTATGGATACCTGGCAACTGTCATAGGCATCACTAATGAAAGAAAACTTGTCTCTGTGTGCTGTTAGTAACTACATTCAAATCTAACATTTCACATTTTGAAGCTTCAAGTTCATCACTATTGAAAAAATGGGAGAGATAAATGTTCTTCCTGCTTGAGACAGGGTTTATTTTTTGTGAGGGTTGGATAAGATGATATGTGATAAAAGCCCTAGAGTAACACAGAACACATCCTTCACCTTTTGATGACAGATATCAGATTGGAACTGGAAAGAGTTTCCTAAAATATTCCCCTCTTTAATGCTGCCCTTCAATTCTTGGTCCATGGGGGCATGAAGCAGAATCACATGGGAAAGATATAATATTTCCAGTTTTAAAGATCTCTTGTCCACAAGATACAGCATCTGTCTAAATAATGGATTTCTGTACAATCCCAGGAGCAATCTTGCACATTATAGTTGGATCCACTTCATTACCCAGTTATTTTGTACCTCCCCAGGCTGTTAGTCAAATCACCCTGCTGCCTAGCCAGTTTCTAATTAATCTGGATTTCACTAATTACCCTGAAGTCATGTGAATTGGACTAAACTGCTTTAAAGTTTTTTTTTCTGTAGATTTCGCATCAGTTTTCATAGAATCTGTTGCAATGACACTATAATTGCTTCCCTCATGATTAGTCTTTCCATAGGAAAGACAGCCAGGAACTGTATTTTAATTCTTCCTCATACAATCTTTCAGGCAAATATTTTTCATCCAGGGAATCAGAAGTGTGTTAAAAAATAAAGATACTTGGGAAAAAAAAGTAAGGAATCAGGTTTATGTTGCTGCTCCAGTGTCATGACTGAGGAGAAATAAGGCACAGGTAGATTGAATTTAACAGAATAATAAAATATATGCCAAAGGTCAAGCAAGCCCTTATTTCAGTTCCAAACCTGCAGAGCTCTAATGACTATCTTTCAAGAAGCAATACTGCCATCTGGCTGTATTAGATCGAGAAACAAGACCGATTCTTTACTTTTCTAATCAAATACTCCGGACATTCAATTTACTTCTGGATTTCAAAATTCTCTAAGTAGAATTCTGGATATCAATAGTATCCCCCAGAACACAAAGTTCTAAAGCACAAAATCAGAATGGAGCAATTAGGAAATATCTCAAGGACCATCTAAACCGCCGTTTAAAGTTCATGAAAGTGAGGCTTAAAATTGAAGCGGAAAGGTAGTGCTATAATGCAGGTCTTAAAGCTTGAGGAAGAAAGGATTGGAAGGGGTGCATAAAGGCAAATGTGGAGAAATCAGTAGTTAGAAGGCAAATAAAGAAATGAAAGAGATGATGGTGAGGACAGTTTAGTGAAAATTAAGAGAATTAAGAAGACTTAAACTAATATTTAACAATAGAATCAGCAGGCCTTAATTCTTGGTTATAGTTTGGGAAGGTAATGAGGAAGAGGAATGATGCCTAGGTTTCTGACATTAGCAACAGGGTAAATAGTAGGGCCATTTACTGAAATGAGGCCCAAAGGAGACTCTGGTTTTGGGAAAAGCCCATAAGTTCTGTTTAGACATATTGTGTTTGAAGTGCTTATAGTGATTAGAGGAGACTGATAGTCTGACGAAGAGGTCTAAAAAGGAGCAGTATAAGATTATTTAAGGCCAGTTTTCAACTATTGGTAGAAGTGGATTATTTTCCTGTAGGTAATTAAAGGATACAACATTATTTTCTGATACAAGGCAAAGGTGGCTACTGGAAGAGGTTGAGAAGGATGGGCAGAAGTCTAGAATATGTCTAGTAAATAATAAAGAATTATTTTGGCAGGAACCAATTAGGAGATTATGAGAAAAAGGAACTAGTATTTGTTAAGATTTTACTATAGGACTATTGCCCAGCAGGACATAGTTAATATGTTAGATCATTTTAATCTTCAGCTTTAGAAGACAGGCAGTACTTGTCCATTTAACATTCTTTATTTGGTTGACTGTTATATCATTTATCTCACAATTTAATATTGTTTCCTCAGGAAAGTCATATTTAACCACCATACAATCATTATTCCTTTTGTCATTAACTTCAATGGCACCCTGTGCCCTCCTTTGATTATAAGCATCTACTTGTCATTACTTATTCTATTCTTATTGTATCTGTCAGATTAGTATAGCTTACAATGTTATAACAAACATCTCCTAAATATATGGGCTTAAAACACATTTTTTTTCTCATACTATATATTCAAAGCAGATCAGCAGGAAGGTCCTGATCATGGTAATTACTCAGGGATCCATGCTGACAGTAGTTGCAATAGCTTATGGTACTGCTATTTCAACATGTTTCTATGATTGCTGCAGTGGGAGGAGTTGGGGCTGAAGAGTTGAGCACTGACAATTAAATGCTTCCTCATGGAAGTACACACAACCATATTTCATTTGAAGAAAGCAAGTCACATGGCAAAATTTAACTTTAAAGGAGGAAGGGAAGTGAGATTTTTTTTTTATTCACACAAAATAGAGAAAATAAAATTGGCAAATAATTTCTACCATACTAAACTTTCCCATTGTACTGTAAGAATATGTATGCTTTGTTCATCTTGGTATTCACTAGTATATTGACTGGCGTGTGGTATGTACCTTCAAACTATTTACTAAATAAATGAAAGTGTCAAAGCTGGTATGCAGAGCCCAGACTGTCTTCAAAACTAATGTTCTTGCTACTCTACCATGCTGAGCCACAGCCACAGAGATACTGGTATATTGTACTGGGTTATGTCCAGCTCTATAAATTCCCTAATGTCTAGTTGGCTCTCAAAATTGTTTTGGGGTTTTTAGAACCTTTTTCTTCCACAAAGTAGATATATTTCTTATTATGTGATGGTAGAAACCCCATTTTCATTTTCTTTGATTTTGTTCTAATTTAACAGGTCATCTGAGATGAGATTTTCAGGATAATAACCCGAGTATAGATTATACAAGATATTATAAATAAGATTAAAAACTATATGAGAAAAGTTGAGACATACAAACAGCAAAGATCACATAAGAAAAATATTTTGTCAGGGTTTTAGAAATAGCTGTTCAAACAGTTTGTTACCTAAATTAATTTATTAGGCAAGCAAAGTCTAGTAAGCTACAAATAAATATTGCCAGGACTAAGATATTTTACAATTATTATTTTACCAAACATTTATTTTTAGCATCAACTGCATTTCAGACATTTTAGGCACCAGCAATATAATCTCCCAAGTACAGAATTCTCTCTCACACTTGTTTAGTGAATGGCAAGTATTTCATTATGACCAGATGATGTGTGGGTTAAGAATTGTGGAAAGCAGGCTGAAGCTGGGGCAAAAGTGGTCTTATATAACCAATAAAGGACCATATGTATTGTGATTCATAGTTAGTGACTTTAAGCATGAGAGTAACAATCCAACTTGTATTGTATAAAGATGACTCTACTGTATGTGTGAAGAATGCATTGGATGGGGGCAAGAACAGGATCACAGGTAACAGCTGAAGTTATTTACTAATGAGGGGAGAAATTAAGAGAGACAAATTAAAGGATTGCAATGTGGAATGTCAAGGATGGAATGAATTTGAATAATATTATCGGGTTGTGGTAGGTTGGATAATTGGTCTCAATTCTTCATTTCCCTGAAATAACATAATATATATATATACCCATATTTCCATGCCACTTTAACATTAGGCTTGACAAGCGACTTGCTTTGGTCAATATAATGTTAGTGGATATGATGCGAGCAGAGCTTTAGCAAGTACTTGCATTATTTTGGCTTGGCTCTCTTGTGCTCCAGTGATCTGCCATGAGAAAACCTAATTCTTAGGAAGTCACTGTCACTTCAGCCTGGGCTGCAGAATGAACATGTATTGGGTGGACCTATACCTCATCTGCAGACTCACGGCCTAAAGTAGAGTTATCCAAAAACTTCACAGATCTCTGATTATAAGAATATATAAGTTTTGGGGTCGCTTATTGGGAAGCGTTAATTTGATGATAAATTACTAAGCATAGAGATAGATGCTATATCTCAACAAAAGACTGAATATCTGAGAGAGGTGTAGGGGATGAATGCTGACTCATGGCTTTCTGGAATGAATGACTAAGAGTATGGTGGTGGTCTTCCCCTATGTGGAAAGAAAAGAAGAGGCTCAGGAGAGTGAGGATAAAATTATGAGTTTAGATTTGGGGCAGATTTCACCTGAAGTACTTGACAAACATCTAAGTAGATGTGTCTTATAGAATTCTAGCTAGAACGAACACCACAGTAGAGGAGGTAATTATTGCAAGGCCTTTAATCAACCAAGATCTCTGTATCAAAGTATCTTTACTTACAGGATGTGTCTCATAGGACATGATGTACAGAAAGGCTGGAAATTTTGAGTTGAGAGATATCAGCATTCATATAGTGGTTGAAGCCATAGGAGAGAATGAGATCTTCAAGGAGAGTTTATATGATAATATGTGCTCCCTGTGGAAAACAAAGAACATAGAAAGTTAAAGTATGAATTACTTGTAACCATTGCTAGCCCTTAATTACTTATTAGTAAACTTCTGCTGTCTAAAGAAGAACCACGAAACTCAGCATCTTAAAACAATGACCATTTGTTTTCACAGATCTACAGATTGGCTGAGGGAGGTCTGCTTTATGTTGTAGGTTAGCTAGGACCAGAGGGCTGGCTGTGACTTCTTCTAATGAAAAAGTTTTTAAAAGTGAGGTGGATCTATACATGCTGTCACAGAAAGATACTGCATTCATTTCATTAAATTAAAAGAACAAGTCACAGAACATTATGCACATTGTTGCCCATGTGTGTTAAAACCTCAATATATTTTTATAGCACATCTACATATAAAAAAGCCTCAAATCAGCTTTAAAATGACACACACCAGATTATTAATTATGCTTACTTTTGAAAAAGGGATTAAATTTTGGAGGAATTTTATAAACCAGGAGATTGTGATTTGTCTGAGTTATATTTTTTTATAACAAGAATATATATGCTACTATTACCCTTGTCATTAAAATATTTAAATGAGTCTAACAATAGAAACAGTATTTGTGTATTACTTAAAGTAACTGCTAAGTGAAGCAACAGAAAACCTTAAACAGTAATGGCTTAACACAAAAAAAGTTTATTCCTTGTGCACATAAATCTAATGTGGGTTGGCAGAGACTCACTGCTATCGGGTGATCAAGAGATCCAGGCTGTTTGCATAGTGTGGCTCCACATCTCAACATGAACTCTTGGTGTTTGCTGCTGAATGGGAGAGAAAGCATGGAGGTAGCATACTGACACTCTTGTGCCTTAGCCTGGAGGTGACAAACATGCTTCTACAATAATATATCAGTGGCAGGGGTTAATCACATGACCCTTCCTAAATTCAAGTGGACTGGGAATGTAGACTCCCCAGGAATCCAAGAGAGAGAGAAAGACAGAACATGGATGACCACTTGCAGTCTCTCCCATACACTGTTATATAGCAAATGCTCAATAAAGAAAAACTGTTGCAATTGGTTATGACAACAACCTTCTTCATTTCTTGGAGGAGAAGGCCAAATTTACCTTGCAAGTTGACACATTTTTCTACTACACACTATGTAATAAAGTGTTTTCAAATACAGGATCACATCTAATTTTCAAAAAGACCCTGTAAATTACAGCAGGGAGGGCTCACCTTTTGTCACTTAATGGCACCTTTTTGCATTGCCATTTGCAATAACCTGTATAATTTCAGTAGGCTGAGAATTTTTCTCCTACTTTTTGGTGCGTGGTCAAAATCGTAGCTACCCACCATGTGATTGAACATGCCTGAACACCTGAACAGGTGCCATTAAGCACACTGAAAAAAAAAAAAAAAGAACAGCATTTTCCCTGGAATAGATAGAAACAAAAATCAGTGAAGAATGATGAATTAATTTTTCCTTTTTATTCAAAGCTAGCACATCTGCCAAGGAACCACTTTCCACCTCTAAGAAGGACTCCAAGATGGGTTCTCAGGAATTCGGCCTCAGTACATGTTTGTTCACACAATTGTTGCCTTGAGGCTTCTCCTTATACCACTTAGGAGGGAAGCTTTGGTTCTTGGCCACTTAAGCTCATTCATCAGTGTAGGGATTCAGTGCTGAGTCTCAAATAAGATACTCTATTAAAATCCTACTACAGTTATCGGAGTTGTTTCAAAAAAGTCCTCTCTAGACTCAGGGTTATAAATCAAGGCCCTGTAGATTTCATGCCAAATCAGTCTATATAATAGCTGATTTGGCAAAAAAAAAAAAAATGTTAAAAGTTTGGTGAAGGCACCCAGTGGGATGAGGTGTCTAAACTTCACCATCAGAAGTGAAAAATGCCGTAGAAGGGGCTGCTGCTATTAGAGGGCTCCACAGTGAGAGACAAGATATGCAGGGACTGGGATGCTCTAAATCGGGGAGGCAGGGGTACAGGCTATCTGTTCCACAGGGATCAGGGGGTGGACTCTAGAGGAGGATGCAAAGAGGAGCTGGCAGGTCAGGTTCCAGTTCTGGACAGGAGGCACATGGCAAAGACCCAGGGGAAGGGCACTGTTGTGCAGGAGAATGCTGGGCCCAGACACTTGGGCTAAGCACAGGGAAGAGTCAGTGCTCAAAAACCCTGGGGCAAGGGTCAGGAGGATGCGAGGTAAACGAAGCCCTCAGACAATCCCCAAGTTGTATTTTATTCTCCTTTTCACCTTCTTTCTTTAGGCCTGCTCTTAGTACTTTAGCCACAGGGTCCTTCCTTTCATTGTCTGACACATATTGTGAAGTGAGAAAAAAAATGAAGTAATAGGCACGAGGCTGTGTCTCACAATCTCGGCTAAAATGAGTGGAAGAATGTGCGCTTTAGACTAACTTAACTCAAGGGTCTGGTTGCATCTTTGTCACTACCCAGCCATGTGAACTTTGGCAGATTTTTAAACTCTGTGAGCGAGCTTCAGGCTCCTTATCTGTGAACTGAACTTGAGGAGCCCTGCCACTACAACTTCTGGAACGTGAGTAGGAAATGTAAAGCGCCTGCTGCAGTGTCTGCCACGTATCACATTCGTCCGTTCTGATGCCCAGTAGCCGCACGTTGAAATGAAAGGCTTTACTTCCCTTAGACCTGGTATGATGGGGTGAGGGGGAGCCTCGCCCGATAGCCCTGCGGACCTTTCTCCAGCTGATATCAACGGGCGGGACCCGACTCTCTCCGGTACTCTCTATTCGGTGTTGGTCGGATCCCTCAGTCCTGACTCAAGCTCCCCGATTTGACACCTTTCATGGCGCAAGACTCCCCTCTTTCTTGCCTTTAAGCCTGTCTAGTAACTAGCAAGATCCACACCACCCGTGGTCCAGCAGGAAGAATTTAGGATGGCCTTATGTGGTCATAGTTGCTCACGGTCTCAAAGAATGAAAGGTGTGGCAGGTATGTTCAGGCACTGTAAGGCATGGTTCCACTCGGGATCCAACTCAAGTGCTACATTGACTTCTGGGCAGGTGTGAGATTCCTACGTGTGTTGACATCGAAATGCCACCGTCAGATCAAAACCATCACTTCCCTGTCACTTGTTCCTGAGTGGGAACCGATGGGCCCCTCTGTCAGACATCTCTGCCCTTGGCCTCCTAGAACTGGCAGTGGGAAGTTTTATTTTGGCCACTGATGATGCGGGTGGCGTTCCCACTCTTCACTGTCCTCACCCTGTTTCCTGGCACAAACTGCAAATATTCCATCCTATCCCTTCACACTAAGGACCCCAATTTCCTGAAAACGTTGAGGAAGAGGTGACATTTCCTCATTGGCCACAGTAGCCCCTGATTCACCAAGGCTAACAGTGGCGGAAGGAATCTGTGTTGCCCCCGACTCTGATGAGGTGGAGGGTCCTTTCACCCTTGCGAGTCCTTACCGTGGATCCTGGCACAAGCTGGAAATCTTCCTTCTGCCGACACAGGCTGCCCTCTTTGAAGATGTGCCTCCCGTCCATGAGATGTTCTGGGAGAAAGTGAGTACGTCTCGTCAAGTCACCAAGACTAGGCGACATGGTCTCAATTCTGACAACGGGGACAGGGCCTAAGCGGCCCTCTTCTCTGTGACTGTGTGTCATCCTACTGACTGCTGTCTGGAACCAGGTACCTTTCCTTTGCTGAACCGAGCCTCACCCATTAGTCCAAGGACTTGAAGTCTCAGAGAACATTCCCTTTCTGGAAAGGAGGGTTAATCTTGGCCTGAGCTCTGCCTGTGATCTGCCATGGGCAACTGCAAAGCGAGACGTTCCATGGACATATCTGTTATGGAGTAGCCCATTGCCTCATCTCTCATAGATTATCTTTTCCTTGACACCCTCAGGCCTGGATTCCACCCTCTGCTGAAAAGCCGGCCTGTAAAACACAATCTCGCCTTCTCGAAACCCTGCAGGCCGAATCCGAGTCGGACTCGAACCCGTCAGCTCTTGTCTGGGCCTCCCATGGTAACGGCAGACGAGGGCTTAGGTGTGGCCCTGTCAGCTGTGGTGGACTGGTACCCATGCAGGGTCTCCTCTTGGTCTCTGCATCATTGCTGGGACCACACTGTCTGCTGATCTGAGACTAGAGCCTTCAGACAAAATCCTCACCTTCCATGGACGTCAACTGAAAGTCACTGTTAGACACAAGCTGCCAGGACTGTTCTGAACCTCACAGGGCTGACAACTGGGACGAGACTTTATGGCATGCTACTCTTCTGGCTGGGTCCTTCCACCTTCCTCATTCAGGTTCATCAATGTCATTTCTATGAGAAGCCTGAGACTCCTCCTCTACTCATCTGAGATCTCTGGCCTGAGACCAAGGCTCTCACGCCCCTGAAAAGCCTGTTGAAGAAGGGATGTGATGCTCAGCATCAAAGCTGTGTTTGAGGATGCGTGTGAGTTCAATGTGGCCCGTCTCCCTGTGCCCCCTCTACGCCCGCCCTCCAATATTCTGAGGTGTTGGTCTCCCAATCCTCTTGTGCCAACCCTCGTCTTGGTTCCCATCTCTTGGATTAAAGGTTTCCTGGTAAATCCCACATCTCTTCAGACTCTTGAGAAGGTACGACTCTGCAATCCTTACAGACCATGGGTCCCTCTCCAGGAGAAATCTGAGATGGGGAAACGGTAGCACAGGGCCAGAGCCCAGGTCACTTGGTGTGTTGTCCAGGGTAGGAAATACATTGACTATTACTTGTCTACATCAGCCAGATGAAGAGGCTCACGTGACTTCTGTTCTGATAGATTTACTTTCAAAAGGGGAGAGATTGTCCAGGAGGACTTTGAGAGCACCTGATCTTTTAGTTTCTCAAACATTGCAAATGTAGATGATCAAAGAGTCACGGAATCTGTCTCTTGCATTGATTTACACACAGTGACAGTACACCCAATCCCAGAAAGTGCAGACAGCCCCATATTAGAGGAACCCAGATAGGATCACAAGATATATCATAATTAAAATGCCAAATGTTAAAAACGAAGAGAGAATCTTACAAGCAGCAAGAGAAAAGCAGTTAGGTATCTACAACGGAGCACCCATAGACTGATTTTTGCTGATTTCTCCACAGAAACTCTGCAGGCAGAAGGGACTGGCAGGAAATATTCAAAGTGGTGGAAAGCAGAGACCTGCAACCAACACTCTTCTACTCAGCAAGGGGATCATTTAGAATCAAAGGACAGATAAGAGCTTCCCAGACAAGGAAGGGATAAAGGAGTTCATCAGCACCTTGCCACAATTACAAGAAATGTTAGAAGGATGAAGAAGAAGAAGATGGAGGAGGAGGAGGAGGAGGAGGAGGAGGAGGAAGAGGTGGAGGAAAGAGTAGGAAGGAGAAGGAATGGGAAGAAAAGAGAAGAAGAAAGAAGGAAGCAGAAAATGGAGGAAAAATAATAAATATATGAATGTTAAAATAGCAATAAGTACATACCCATCACTATTTACTTTCAGTGTTAAGAGATTAAATACTCCAGTCAAAAGACATAGAATGGCCCAATGGATGTGAAACAAGGCCCTCGCATATGCTGGGCACAAGAGACTCACTTCAGATTGAAGGACACCCAAAGAAATGATAAAAGACAGGGTATCAAAATGGAAATGCTAAGAACAACAACAACAAAGGCTGGGTAGCAATGCTTAGGTCAGACAAAATAGACATTAAAAGAAAGGCTATAACAAGAGACTAAGAATGACCCAGTAATCCCACCTCTGGGTATTCATCCCAAGAAACCGAAATTGAAGAGACATATGAATCCACATGTTCGTTATTTACAACTGTCAAGACACGGAGGCAACCTCGGTGTCCATTAATAAATGACTAAAGAAAGAAGAGCTGGTACATAGATGCAGTAAAATATTAATGACTCAGCCAGAAACAAGACCGAAATTTTGCCATCTGCAACAACATGGATGGTCCTACATTAGAGAAAGTCAGAGAAGGACAAATGCCATAAGAGTTCACTTACACGTGAAGTCTAAACACCAAAACAAATAAACAAAATGGAATCAAACTCGTAGATACAGAGAACCTATGGATCTTGCCCGATGGGACTGGGGAGGGGGCACAGTGATGGGTGAAAAGAGGAAGGGATCAAGTGGTACAAACCGATAGTTACATAATAGTCATGGGGTTGTAACGTACAGCATGGGGAATATAGTCAATAATATTTTAAAAACTATGTATGGTCCGATGGGTACTGGATTTAGAGGGAAGAGCAGTTCCTCAGTTTTAGAAATGTCTGGTCACAGTGTTGTATACCTTATACTAATACAATATTGCAAACAAAATGTAACTGAAAAACTGAAAAAATCCTTAGAAAAAAGAATAAGGGTCACAGGTTGCGTCTCACGGTGGGAGAGTAGAATAGTGGGCTTACCATAATTTAGACCAGCCGTCTACATTGATCCTTGCCATTTACTAGCCCCATGACTTTTGGCACATTACAAACTCTAAGTCTATGAGACAGGCTGTCCACTGTCCAGCGAGTCTGATCGGCCCTGTCTTCTGAGACTGGTAGCATATATGTGATCTAGAGAAAGCACCTGTCACTGTGCCTGTCTTGTATTGAGACATTAGGCAATAGTAAATATTTCTATGATTATCTTGACCTCAGAGATTACCATTCATCCAGCTGGGATTTCTTTTTTCATTTCTTTTTCTTCCATTTTTCTTTTTTGACATCTAAGGCATGTCATGAAATATGCAGTGATCTGGGGTGGGTGGGGGGGGACCTCCCAGTGGGCGAAAATGCCCCTTAACAATGAAAGCTCAGTAATCTGCTCTCTCTAACCCCTCTTTACTCTCCTTTGAACCTGTTCCTTATGAAGTAGAGCAGACCTCACCCTCTTTTGTAACGATAGCTCCTCCTAGCCTGTATAATTATTCAGGCAAGGGATGGGCCTTCTTTGACTAAACACCCCCAGGGCAAGCATGAAGACTTCCAAAGAGCTGATGCTCCATTAATGACCGTGTAAAAGAAAGCCATGAACAAAGAGGTACACGCACAGTGCTTTATATTTTCAAACATGCTTGACGAACATTAGCAAAGCCAGGTAACATCTTTTAAATGTATAAAAGGAAAGACGAAATGGAGTAAGGCAATGCAAAGCTGACCACGTGTGTGTGTGTCTCTCTCTATCTCTCTCTCTATATATAGATAGATAGATAGATAGATAGATAGATAGATAGATAGATAGATAGACAGACAGATATAATATGTATTTAGATAGATAGATAATATATAGCTATATTATATATATACATGTTTCTATATTCTGATGCCAAATCTTTCTGTGTGTAGTTATTTATATTTCCAAGGATACTGCTGTCTTAAAGATATGTTATCTTGTTCTACATCACAAAAGGAATTTTATGGATTATCAGTGCATATTTCAAAACCAAAATCTTACTCCTAATCCTGACACACGGCAAGGAACGTGTGATCTGTGTCGTTCACGACTTAAATTCTGAATGTACATAAACTTTCTGTTGAAAAGAACACTGTTTGAAAATGCAAAAAAAGACAAGATACACATTCGTCGATATTAGGAACATAGTTTAACAGGTCTTTCTAACTAGAAAGTGAGGAATCCACCTCAGAGCTCACTCGTGGGGAGGGTCGCGGCTGGACGTGGCCCTGGAGCGTGCTCTGGCTTTGTCGGTAGCCCCAGCCATGGTTGCCGCAGTGGCCCGGGCTCTCTCCTTCTCACCTCTCAAAAGCTCTTCATAATGGGGCGGGAAGTCAGTGGGGAAGGTATCATTGACCTTGCATAAAAAGTCCAGGACTTTCCCCTTGGTGGTTTCAGCTTGGGCTCTTGGGCCCCACAGGAACTCGAAGCGTGGAGGATCACTGCCGGGCACCTGCCGGTACTCAAGGTACTTTTCCTGCACCAAATTCTGGGTGATAATGTCCCTGGGCTCCCCCAAGATGCAGTGTGTCTCTTCATCGTAGACACCCAAAATATTCAGGAGTTCCCAGATCTCCTCCTCAGAGGCGCGGTTGCCATTCAAGAAGATCAAACCCAGCAGAGGCATCAGAATCACTTTTGTAGGAAATCGCAAGGCATTGCTCGTACTCTCATCCCTGCTGTCATCTAGCTTGCAGACAAGGGAATAGGAGTGACCGTTGGGCTTGACTTCCTTCAATTCTAAGCCAAAGACAAGATCCATGCGCTCAGAGGCTTTCTTGAGGATCTCGGGGAAGTGCTCCCTGTACCTTTTGTGGATGACTTTCAGCATGTCTCCCTTTTTAATGGGCTCATTCATTTTGTACTTACACAGCAGGAAGTGCATCAACATACCCGCCTTCCTAGTTAGAAGGTCGTGGCCCGAGCTCTCACTGGAAGGTGCAGCCTGGGAATTTTCACTCTTCTGAACACGGCTCTTGGCACGTACGTCAGATCTTCTGCACGAAACACCTGCGGCGGCACTGGCGGCAGCCGAGACACGTGCAGGCGCCTGGAGACTGCCAGCGACAGAAGAGCTCGAGGCACCATCCCCAGTAACAGGAGGGGAGGAGGCAGTGGCCTCTTCCTCTGCTGTCGCTGCCTGAGCACTCTTAAGACCTTGGGCCTCGGCTCTGTTCTGGCGGCGTTTCTCACGAGCACGGAGCTTACTCTTCTGACCACGAGGCATGGTGGCTGTGGTCCCGGACAGCAGACAGGACTGTGGCCCACTGGGCAGGGGAGTTCGCACCTGCTGGATAGAGAATGACCTGAGGTGAGCACCTCCGACAGATAGGATCGCCCTTGACTTCACCGAAGGCCTCCTTTACAGGTTACCCTGTGGGCACTGCTCTGGGAACCCACAAGGCTCCTGTTCTCCTGGCCACTCTGTCCCCTGACAATCCCCTAGGAGAACCATAGCACCCATCGTGAGAGCCTCACCCTGCCTCCTACTCACCCTGCCCTGGGTTTATTCAGGTGACGGCAGGCGCCGGCAGTGGGGGCCCCTGTGTCTGCCCCGTGCGGTCCTCTGAGTTCATCTTCTCTATTATCCTGTCTACACTGGGCAGGAACTGGGTACGCTCGCCTCTACCACTCTGACAGTGACACCTCAGATACCAAGGGACCTAGGTATATAAATGAAAGGCGGGTGCCTCAGTCTACCTCCCAATGACCCCTAATTGGGGACGTACTGTGCTGATGGCTGAGCAGGATCCTTTCTGTCCTGAGTGCGTTTGGATCCTCAGTTGTCAGTCAAGCTCCTCACTGTGGGTCCTTGCAAGGCTTGGCAGCACTCCCCTTTAACTGAACGGTGTGGCTGCCTTCACACTAAGAGCCTCACCTCCCTCAGTCCTGATATGAAGAGTGAGGGGCATGCTCACCCTGACGGCCCTCCCCTGAGATTTCTTGGGCGGACATCAACGGGTCGGGATACATGCTTCTATGATGTCCCCTTTATTCACGGTTGCTTGATAACCTTGAGTCCTTACTCAGATTCCTCAACTTGGGTCCAGGTACAGAACTGCTCATAGTAAGAGCCAATCGCTCTCAGTCCCAATAGGAGACAGTGAAGGGGACCTTATCTGACCAAGCCTGGTTTCCCAAAAGTGGGAGCTGCTGCAAGTAGGTGGAGGCCCTATGGCAGGTGGTCCCACACATGATCCCAACTCAAGGTCAAAATTGGACTCTGATAGGGTCTAAGATTTCTCCCTCTGCTGGTGTGGGACCACACCCCTCAGACCAAGACCTTCACTTCCCTGTACCTCGAGTGGGGACTGATGGGCACTAATGACCGACACATATATCTTTGAGGTCAGCCAGTGTCGAAAACAGAGAAAATTCACCGTGGCCCCCTTGATACGGTGGGGGACATTCGCACAGTCCTCAAGTTCTCTCAATGAAACCTGCCTTAACACTAAATTCTGACTCTTCTGACCTGAGATTGTCCCCTTTGACTGCGTCTCCTGCCTCCATGAGATGCTCGGGTAAGTGAGAGCAACTCCTGAGGTCAACATGCCCGAGGCCCCAGGGCTGCAAACACAGCTGGGGTTTTATGTGGCCCCCTTTCTGGGAGGGGTCCCCCATCCTCGCTCGGCGTCACAACCCGGAATCCTGTTACGGACTGGGTCCCGTTTGTCGCACTGGGCTTCCTCCACGCGACCAGGGCCCTTCCCTCCCTGACACCATCTCCACAGACAATGTGCGGACGCCCAGCCGGCCAGCTCTGCCCGGGGCCTCCGTGCTCACTTTGGGGGTTGTCGGGTACAGCCCACACCGCCGTTAGTCGCAGCTAGAGGGTAATTTAGCCGCTTTTTATCTGTTTCCTTTGCCTGGGGCCTCCCGGAGCTCACGCAGGGGCGCTGCTCCGCGCGGTGCCCTTCATGGGTAGAGGTCTGCTCACGAGCACTCGGGGCCCTCATTTCCCACCCAGTTCGGACGGGGATGTCCTCCATCTGTCCAATCGGGGTACTCCCGTAGAGGAAGCCCTTCTCCCTAACACACTCCAGGCCCAATTCAGGCCCCGTGCGGTCCGGCAGAGTCCGCTGGGGCCTCTCAGGGCCGGACCGCACGGGAGGGTTTCGGCGGGGCCACCTGCGCTATTGGGGCGGTGGCGTTCTCCCGTTCGCACGCGGGGATCTCACCTTGCCTGCAGATCAGACCCGCGAATCCACGACCCGCCGAACCAACGCCGCGCGCGCGCAGCAGGAAAAGGTCCTCGGCCCCGGCCCCGAAGCGGAAGTCAGGGAGTCCCCCCCGCCAGGGCGGTCCCGGATGTACGAGGGCTGACAGCTGGGGCGGGGCTCTGCGGGTCCTCGTCGTTTGGGATTCGGTGGCCCGCAGGACGTCGTGGACGGACCTCGCTTTTGTGACGTCAGGGCCCGGGACTCCTGCATCTAGAGTGACCCGAGTCCTTCAGGCCCCTACCGAAGGCCCCACCCTCCCGAGTCCCGGTGGGGAAGTGGGGGCGCACTGCTTATGACGTCTGCCCTGGGCCTCCCAGTGATGACGAAAAGGGCGGGACTGAGCCTCCCGCTTGGGGGCCAGATCCCGTCCTAGGCACCGAGGGTCCTCACCTAGACTCCGGTTATGGGCAAGGTTCCACCCTTTGCAGACGTGGGGTTCGAGCCTGTGACAAGGTCCTTCCCTCCCTGTGACCACACAGCTGGGGACTCCTCAGTGGTAGCTCCTCTGGTTCTCGCTCTGGACCCCTGTGCTTTCGCGGGCTACGCGGTCTGCGCGGGTGCTTCCCTCATGTCTCATTCCGGGTCCTCACCTGCGTATTTCTCGGAGACTGGGACTCCTCCCTCTCCTGACCCGAGGTCATCCTCCCTGGGTGGGACTCACAAGTTCCTGGAAACCCTGAAGAATATGTGTCCGAGTGCTCAGGCAGACACCTTTGCTTGGCATGTTGCTCTCCCCACACCTCCTGTAAGGGGATCTTCATCATAGCTCCTGTCTCTTGATTAAAACCTTCCTGGGAAAGACCACCCCTTTGCCAACCGTGCCACTTAACAGCTTTGTGTATTTAGGCACATCACCCACCTCTGTGTGCCTCAGGCTTTTCATCTCTGCAGTGGGTTTGGTTAGCTCTGACTCAGGGCCTGGCGGAATGAATAGAATGCATGCAGAGTGCCTGCACTGAGATTTTAAAGGATGCCGGTTCTTTTATGATTCTTCCGTTCCTTGGAGTTTCAGTCCCCTCACGGACACTTAGTTGTTTAACCCAGGAGATGTCCGAGAATATCAGCGCTCCAGGACAGGGAAAACGCTATCACGCAAAATACTGCTTACCAGGGAGAGTTAAGTCAAATTTCCCCCATCAGAGTACGTCATTCGATGTCGAGGTGAGGCAGACTTCCTCTGTGGATAGAGCAGAGAGCTTCTAAAATATGTTTCCCGGACCAAACCTGGCAACACTTAAGGGCGGTCCCTCTGGCCTACCATCCGGGGCGGGGCTCTGTGGGACCCCATGGGCGAGGTCTCGGTGGTCTCTAGACCCTCGCTCGGGGTCCTCACTCAGGGTCCTCGGTCAGAGCCTGGGACTCCTCCTTCGCTGACCCAAGCGCGCCAGGCCCCACACGAAGCCCTCACCGTCCTGAGTCTCCAGGGATGTAGTCAGGACGCTCGGCTTCCGAAGACATCTGCCTGGGGCCTTGCGTGCCCAACGAGCGGGGCGGGACTCTGTGGGGCACCCTCTGCGGGCGAGAGGTCCTCTCCTTGGCGCTGAGTGTCCCCACCCGGACTCCGGTTATGGCCACGAATCCCCGCTCTGCAGAAGTGGGACCCGACCCTGTCAGACGAGGCCCTTCCTTCGCTGAAGTCAACCGGGCAGAAGTGCGGCGGCTTAGCAGCCTCGTAGCTGCGGCCGGCGCCTTTCACGGTGGAGGGCAGGATTGGGGATCTTTGAAAGCCCCTCATTTGTGGGACGAGCGATTCCCTGTTTCGACCGTCCGGGCCCTCACCTCGCTCATGGCCAGTGCCGGGATTCCACCCTCCCTCATATGAGCTTACTCTGCTCCCACCGAGGTCCATCCCACCCTGAGCCCTCCCAGGCGGAAGTTAGCATGAGCTACATTAGGGCCCGGATGTTTGGGTCCCGACAAGGTGACAGCAGAGTTGTGTCTCTATGGAATGTCACTGTTCTGGAGTCAGTGGTCCCCACATTCCTAATTCGGGATCCTCAACTTGAAATTTCCCCAACCCAGAATCCTCCCTCTCCTGACCCGAGGCCACTGCCCCGAGGCCACGGCTTTCCCCTGGCTGAGAACTCTGGGTGTCCAGGAGTGGATGCAGCCTCTGACCTCTCATTGCTTGGAATTCATTTTGCAGTAAGGGCAAAATAAACGTGAATTAAGGGGCACAAAGTTGGCCTCAGGCTGCGGGGAATTGAAGAGTGTGGGCTTTAGACTAAGTCGAATCGAGGGTCTGGTTCCATGCCTGTCACTACCCAGTCATGTGAACTTTGGCAGATTTTTAAACTCTGTGAGCGAGCTTCAGGCTCCTTATCTGTGAACTGAACTTGAAGAGCCCTGCCACTTCAACTTCTGGAACGTGAGTAGGAAATGTAAAGCGCCTGCTGCAGTGTCTGCCGCGTATCACATTCGTCCGTTCTGATGCCCGGTAGCCGCACGTTGAAATGAAAGGCTTTACTTCCCTTAGACCTGGTATGATGGGGTGAGGGGGAGCCTCGCCCGATAGCCCTGCGGACCTTTCTCCAGCTGATATCAACGGGCGGGACCCGACTCTCTCCGGTACTCTCTATTCGGTGTTGGTCGGATCCCTCAGTCCTGACTCAAGCTCCCCGATTTGACACCTTTCATGGCGCAAGACTCCCCTCTTTCTTGCCTTTAAGCCTGTCTAGTAACTAGCAAGATCCACACCACCTGTGGTCCAGCAGGAAGAATTTAGGATGGCCTTATGTGGTCATAGTTGCTCACGGTCTCAAAGAATGAAAGGTGTGGCAGGTATGTTCAGGCACTGTAAGGCATGGTTCCACTCGGGGATCCAACTCAAGTGCTACATTGACTTCTGGGCAGGTGTGAGATTCCTACGTGTGTTGACATCGAAATGCCACCGTCAGATCAAAACCATCACTTCCCTGTCACTTGTTCCTGAGTGGGAACCGATGGGCCCCTCTGTCAGACATCTCTGCCCTTGGCCTCCTAGAACTGGCAGTGGGAAGTTTTATTTTGGCCACTGATGATGCGGGTGGCGTTCCCACTCTTCACTGTCCTCACCCTGTTTCCTGGCACAAACTGCAAATATTCCATCCTATCCCTTCACACTAAGGACCCCAATTCCCTGAAAACGTTGAGGAAGAGGTGACATTTCCTCATTGGCCACAGTAGCCCCTGATTCACCAAGGCTAACAGTGGTGGAAGGAATCTGTGTTGCCCCCGACTCTGATGAGGTGGAGGGTCCTTTCACCCTTGCGAGTCCTTACCGTGGATCCTGGCACAAGCTGGAAATCCTCCTTCTGCCGACACAGGCTGCCCTCTTTGAAGATGTGCCTCCCGTCCATGAGATGTTCTGGGAGAAAGTGAGTACGTCTCGTCAAGTCACCAAGACTAGGCGACATGGTCTCAATTCTGACAACGGGGACAGGGCCTAAGCGGCCCTCTTCTCTGTGACTGTGTGTCATCCTACTGACTGCTGTCTGGAACCAGGTACCTTTCCTTTGCTGAACCGAGCCTCACCCATTAGTCCAAGGACTTGAAGTCTCAGAGAACATTCCCTTTCTGGAAAGGAGGGTTAATCTTGGCCTGAGCTCTGCCTGTGATCTGCCATGGGCAACTGCAAAGCGAGACGTTCCATGGACATATCTGTTATGGAGTAGCCCATTGCCTCATCTCTCATAGATTATCTTTTCCTTGACACCCTCAGGCCTGGATTCCACCCTCTGCTGAAAAGCCGGCCTGTAAAACACAATCTCACCTTCTCGAAACCCTGCAGGCAGAGTCCGAGTCGGACTCGAACCCGTCAGCTCTTGTCTGGGCCTCCCATGGTAACGGCAGACGAGGGCTTAGGTGTGGCCCTGTCAGCTGTGGTGGACTGGTACCCATGCAGGGTCTCCTCTTGGTCTCTGCATCATTGCTGGGACCACACTGTCTGCTGATCTGAGACTAGAGCCTTCAGACAAAATCCTCACCTTCCATGGACGTCAACTGAAAGTCACTGTTAGACACAAGCTGCCAGGACTGTTCTGAACCTCACAGGGCTGACAACTGGGACGAGACTTTATGGCATGCTACTCTTCTGGCTGGGTCCTTCCACCTTCCTCATTCAGGTTCATCAATGTCATTTCTATGAGAAGCCTGAGACTCCTCCTCTACTCATCTGAGATCTCTGGCCTGAGACCAAGGCTCTCACGCCCCTGAACAGCCTGTTGAAGAAGGGATGTGATGCTCAGCATCAAAGCTGTGTTTGAGGATGCGTGTGAGTTCAATGTGGCCCGTCTCCCTGTGCCCCCTCTACGCCCGCCCTCCAATATTCTGAGGTGTTGGTCTCCCAATCCTCTTGTGCCAACCCTCGTCTTGGTTCCCATCTCTTGGATTAAAGGTTTCCTGGTAAATCCCACATCTCTTCAGACTCTTGAGAAGGTACGACTCTGCAATCCTTACAGACCATGGGTCCCTCTCCAGGAGAAATCTGAGATGGGGAAACGGTAGCACAGGGCCAGAGCCCAGGTCACTTGGTGTGTTGTCCAGGGTAGGAAATACATTGACTATTACTTGTCTACATCAGCCAGATGAAGAGGCTCACGTGACTTCTGTTCAGATAGATTTACTTTCAAAAGGGGAGAGATTGTCCAGGAGGACTTTGAGAGCACCTGATCTTTTAGTTTCTCAAACATTGCAAATGTAGATGATCAAAGAGTCACGGAATCTGTCTCTTGCATTGATTTACACACAGTGACAGTACACCCAATCCCAGAAAGTGCAGACAGCCCCATATTAGAGGAACCCAGATAGGATCACAAGATATATCATAATTAAAATGCCAAATGTTAAAAACGAAGAGAGAATCTTACAAGCAGCAAGAGAAAAGCAGTTAGGTATCTACAACGGAGCACCCATAGACTGATTTTTGCTGATTTCTCCACAGAAACTCTGCAGGCAGAAGGGACTGGCAGGAAATATTCAAAGTGGTGGAAAGCAGAGACCTGCAACCAACACTCTTCTACTCAGCAAGGGGATCATTTAGAATCAAAGGACAGATAAGAGCTTCCCAGACAAGGAAGGGATAAAGGAGTTCATCAGCACCTTGCCACAATTACAAGAAATGTTAGAAGGATGAAGAAGAAGAAGATGGAGGAGGAGGAGGAGGAGGAGGAAGAGGTGGCGGAAAGAGTAGGAAGGAGAAGGAATGGGAAGAAAAGAGAAGAAGAAAGAAGGAAGCAGAAAATGGAGGAAAAATAATAAATATATGAATGTTAAAATAGCAATAAGTACATACCCGTCACTATTTACTTTAAGTGTTAAGAGATTAAATACTCCAGTCAAAAGACATAGAATGGCCCAATGGATGTGAAACAAGGCCCTCGCATATGCTGGGCACAAGAGACTCACTTCAGATTGAAGGACACCCAAAGAAATGATAAAAGACAGGGTATCAAAACGGAAATGCTAAGAACAACAACAACAAAGGCTGGGTAGCAATGCTTAGGTCAGACAAAATAGACATTAAAAGAAAGGCTATAACAAGAGACTAAGAATGACCCAGTAATCCCACCTCTGGGTATTTATCCCAAGAAACCGAAATTGAAGAGACACATGAATCCACATGTTCGTTATTTACAATTGTCAAGACACGGAGGCAACCTCGGTGTCCATTAATAAATGACTAAAGAAAGAAGAGCTGGTACATAGATGCAGTAAAATATTAATGACTCAGCCAGAAACAAGACCGAAATTTTGCCATCTGCAACAACATGGATGGTCCTACATTAGAGAAAGTCAGAGAAGGACAAATGCCATAAGAGTTCACTTACACGTGAAGTCTAAACACCAAAACAAATAAACAAAACGGAATCAAACTCGTAGATACAGAGAACCTATGGATCTTGCCCGATGGGACTGGGGAGGGGGCACAGTGATGGGTGAAAAGAGGAAGGGATCAAGTGGTACAAACCGATAGTTACATAATAGTCATGGGGATGTAACGTACAGCATGGGGAATATAGTCAATAATATTTTAAAAACTATGTATGGTCCGATGGGTACTGGATTTAGAGGGAAGAGCAGTTCCTCAGTTTTAGAAATGTCTGGTCACAGTGTTGTATACCTTAAACTAATACAATATTGCAAACAAAATGTAACTGAAAAACTGAAAAAATCCTTAGAAAAAAGAATAAGGGTCACAGGTTGCGTCTCACGGTGGGAGAGTAGAATAGTGGGCTTACCATAATTTAGACCAGCCGTCTACATTGATCCTTGCCATTTACTAGCCCCATGACTTTTGGCACATTACAAACTCTAAGTCTATGAGACAGGCTGTCCACTGTCCAGCGAGTCTGATCGGCCCTGTCTTCTGAGACTGGTAGCATATATGTGATCTAGAGAAAGCACCTGTCACTGTGCCTGTCTTGTATTGAGACATTAGGCAATAGTAAATATTGCTATGATTATCTTGACCTCAGAGATTACCATTCATCCAGCTGGGATTTCTTTTTTCATTTCTTTTTCTTCCATTTTTCTTTTTTGACATCTAAGGCATGTCATGAAATATGCAGTGATCTGGGGTGGGTGGGGGGGGACCTCCCAGTGGGCGAAAATGCCCCTTAACAATGAAAGCTCAGTAATCTGCTCTCTCTAACCCCTCTTTACTCTCCTTTGAACCTGTTCCTTATGAAGTAGAGCAGACCTCACCCTCTTTTGTAACGATAGCTCCTCCTAGCCTGTATAATTATTCAGGCAAGGGATGGGCCTTCTTTGACTAAACACCCCCAGGGCAAGCATGAAGACTTCCAAAGAGCTGATGCTCCATTAATGACCGTGTAAAAGAAAGCCATGAACAAAGAGGTACACGCACAGTGCTTTATATTCTCAAACATGCTTGACGAACATTAGCAAAGCCAGGTAACATCTTTTAAATGTATAAAAGGAAAGACGAAATGGAGTAAGGCAATGCAAAGCTGACCACGTGTGTGTGTGTCTCTCTCTATCTCTCTCTCTATATATAGATAGATAGATAGATAGATAGATAGATAGATAGATAGATAGATAGATAGACAGATATAATATGTATTTAGATATATAGATAATATATAGCTATATTATATATATACATGTTTCTATACTCTGATGCCAAATCTTTCTGTGTGTAGTTATTTATATTTCCAAGGATACTGCTGTCTTAAAGATATGTTATCTTGTTCTACATCACAAAAGGAATTTTATGGATTATCAGTGCATATTTCAAAACCAAAATCTTACTCCTAATCCTGACACACGGCAAGGAACGTGTGATCTGTGTCGTTCACGACTTAAATTCTGAATGTACATAAACTTTCTGTTGAAAAGAACACTGTTTGAAAATGCAAAAAAAGACAAGATACACATTCGTCGATATTAGGAACATAGTTTAACAGGTCTTTCTAACTAGAAAGTGAGGAATCCACCTCAGAGCTCACTCGTGGGGAGGGTCGCGGCTGGACGTGGCCCTGGAGCGTGCTCTGGCTTTGTCGGTAGCCCCAGCCATGGTTGCCGCAGTGGCCCGGGCTCTCTCCTTCTCACCTCTCAAAAGCTCTTCATAATGGGGCGGGAAGTCAGTGGGGAAGGTGTCATTGACCTTGCATAAAAAGTCCAGGACTTTCCCCTTGGTGGTTTCAGCTTGGGCTCTTGGGCCCCACAGGAACTCGAAGCGTGGAGGATCACTGCCGGGCACCTGCCGGTACTCAAGGTACTTTTCCTGCACCAAATTCTGGGTGATAATGTCCCTGGGCTCCCCCAAGATGAAGTGTGTCTCTTCATCGTAGACACCCAAAATATTCAGGAGTTCCCAGATCTCCTCCTCAGAGGCGCGGTTGCCATTCAAGAAGATCAAACCCAGCAGAGGCATCAGAATCACTTTTGTAGGAAATCGCAAGGCATTGCTCGTACTCTCATCCCTGCTGTCATCTAGCTTGCAGACAAGGGAATAGGAGTGACCGTTGGGCTTGACTTCCTTCAATTCTAAGCCAAAGACAAGATCCATGCGCTCAGAGGCTTTCTTGAGGATCTCGGGGAAGTGCTCCCTGTACCTTTTGTGGATGACTTTCAGCATGTCTCCCTTTTTAATGGGCTCATTCATTTTGTACTTACACAGCAGGAAGTGCATCAACATACCCGCCTTCCTAGTTAGAAGGTCGTGGCCCGAGCTCTCACTGGAAGGTGCAGCCTGGGGATTTTCACTCTTCTGAACACGGCTCTTGGCACGTACGTCAGATCTTCTGCACGAAACACCTGCGGCGGCACTGGCGGCAGCCGAGACACGTGCAGGTGCCTGGAGACTGCCAGCGACAGAAGAGCTCGAGGCACCGTCCCCAGTAACAGGAGGGGAGGAGGCAGTGGCCTCTTCCTCTGCTGTCGCTGCCTGAGCACTCTTAAGACCTTGGGCCTCGGCTCTGTTCTGGCGGCGTTTCTCACGAGCACGGAGCTTACTCTTCTGACCGCGAGGCATGGTGGCTGTGGTCCCGGACAGCAGACAGGACTGTGGCCCACTGGGCAGGGGATTTCGCACCTGCTGGATAGAGAATGACCTGAGGTGAGCACCTCCGACAGGTAGGATCGCCCTTGACTTCACCGAAGGCCTCCTTTACAGGTTACCCTGTGGGCACTGCTCTGGGAACCCACAAGGCTCCTGTTCTCCTGGCCACTCTGTCCCCTGACAATCCCCTAGGAGAACCATAGCACCCATCGTGAGAGCCTCACCCTGCCTCCTACTCACCCTGCCCTGGGTTTATTCAGGTGACGGCAGGCGCCGGCAGTGGGGGCCCCTGTGTCTGCCCCGTGCGGTCCTCTGAGTTCATCTTCTCTATTATCCTGTCTACACTGGGCAGGAACTGGGTACGCTCGCCTCTACCACTCTGACAGTGACACCTCAGATACCAAGGGACCTAGGTATATAAATGAAAGGCGGGTGCCTCCGTCTACCTCCCAATGACCCCTAATTGGGACGTACTGTGCTGATGGCTGAGCAGGATCCTTTCTGTCCTGAGTGCGTTTGGATCCTCAGTTGTCAGTCAAGCTCCTCACCGTGGGTCCTTGCAAGGCTTGGCAGCACTCCCCTTTAACTGAACGGTGTGGCTGCCTTCACACTAAGAGCCTCACCTCCCTCAGTCCTGATATGAAGAGTGAGGGGCATGCTCACCCTGACGGCCCTCCCCTGAGATTTCTTGGGCGGACATCAACGGGTCGGGATACATGCTTCTATGATGTCCCCTTTATTCACGGTTGCTTGATAACCTTGAGTCCTTACTCAGATTCCTCAACTTGGGTCCAGGTACAGAACTGCTCATAGTAAGAGCCAATCGCTCTCAGTCCCAATAGGAGACAGTGAAGGGGACCTTATCTGACCAAGCCTGGTTTCCCAAAAGTGGGAGCTGCTGCAAGCAGGTGGAGGCCCTATGGCAGGTGGTCCCACACATGATCCCAACTCAAGGTCAAAATTGGACTCTGATAGGGTCTAAGATTTCTCCCTCTGCTGGTGTGGGACCACACCCCTCAGACCAAGACCTTCACTTCCCTGTACCTCGAGTGGGGACTGATGGGCACTAATGACCGACACATATATCTTTGAGGTCAGCCAGTGTCAAAAACAGAGAAAATTCACCGTGGCCCCCTTGATACGGTGGGGGACATTCGCACAGTCCTCAAGTTCTCGCAATGAAACCTGCCTTAACACTAAATTCTGACTCTTCTGACCTGAGATTGTCCCCTTTGACTGCGTCTCCTGCCTCCATGAGATGCTCGGGTAAGTGAGAGCAACTCCTGAGGTCAACATGCCCGAGGCCCCAGGGCTGCAAACACAGCTGGGGTTTTATGTGGCCCCCTTTCTGGGAGGGGTCCCCCATCCTCGCTCGGCGTCACAACCCGGAATCCTGTTACGGACTGGGTCCCGATTGTCGCACTGGGCTTCCTCCACGCGACCAGGGCCCTTCCCTCCCTGACACCATCTCCACAGACAATGTGCGGACGCCCAGCCGGCCAGCTCTGCCCGGGGCCTCCGTGCTCACTTTGGGGGTTGTCGGGTACAGCCCACACCGCCGTTAGTCGCAGCTAGAGGGTAATTTAGCCGCTTTTTATCTGTTTCCTTTGCCTGGGGCCTCCCGGAGCTCACGCAGGGGCGCTGCTCCGCGCGGTGCCCTTCATGGGTAGAGGTCTGCTCACAAGCACTCGGGGCCCTCATTTCCCACCCAGTTCGGACGGGGATGTCCTCCATCTGTCCAATCGAGGTACTCCCGTAGAGGAAGCCCTTCTCCCTAACACACTCCAGGCCCAATTCAGGCCCCGTGCGGTCCGGCAGAGTCCGCTGGGGCCTCACAGGGCCGGACCGCACGGGAGGGTTTCGGCGGGGGCACCTGCGCTATTGGGGCGGTGGCCTTCTCCCGTTCCCACGCGGGGATCTCACCTTGCCTGCAGATCAGACCCGCGAATCCACGACCCGCCGAACCAACGCCGCGCGCGCGCAGCAGGAAAAGGTCCTCCGCCCCCGCCCCGAAGCGGAAGTCAGGGAGTCCCCCCCGCCAGGGCGGTCCCGGATGTATGAGGGCTGACAGCTGGGGCGGGGCTCTGCGGGTCCTCGTCGTTTGGGATTCGGTGGCCCGCAGGACGTCGTGGACGGACCTCGCTTTTGTGACGTCAGGGCCCGGGATTCCTGCTTCTAGAGTGACCTGAGTCTTCTGGGCCCCTACCGAGGGCCCCACCCTCCCGAGTCCCGGTGGGGAAGTGGGGGCGCACTGCTTATGACGTCTGCCCTGGGCCTCCCAGTGATGACGAAAAGGGCGGGACTGAGCCTCCCGCTTGGGGGCCAGATCCCGTCCTAGGCACCGAGGGTCCTCACGTAGACTCCGGTTATGGGCAAGGTTCCACCCTTTGCAGACGTGGGGTTCGAGCCTGTGACAAGGTCCTTCCCTCCCTGTGACCACACAGCTGGGGACTCCTCAGTGGTAGCTCCTCTGGTTCTCGCTCTGGACCCCTGTGCTTTCGCGGGCTACGCGGTTCTGCGCGGGTGCTTCCCTCATGTCTCATTCCGGGTCCTCACCTGCGTATTTCTCGGAGACTGGGACTCCTCCCTCTCCTGACCCGAGGTCATCCTCCCTGGGTGGGACTCACAAGTTCCTGGAAACCCTGAAGAATATGTGTCCGAGTGCTCAGGCAGACACCTTTGCTTGGCATGTTGCTCTCCCCACACCTCCTGTAAGGGGATCTTCATCATAGCTCCTGTCTCTTGATTAAAACCTTCCTGGGAAAGACCACCCCTTTGCCAACCGTGCCACTTAACAGCTTTGTGTATTTAGGCACATCACCCACCTCTGTGTGCCTCAGGCTTTTCATCTGTGCAGTGGGTTTGGTTAGCTCTGACTCAGGGCCTGGCGGAATGAATAGAATGCATGCAGAGTGCCTGCATTGAGATTTTAAAGGATGCCGGTTCTTTTATGATTCTTCCGTTCCTTGGAGTTTCAGTCCCCTCACGGACAGTTAGTTTTTTTAACCCAGGAGATGTCCGAGAATATCAGCGCTCCAGGACAGGGAAAACGCTATCACGCAAAATACTGCTTACCAGGGAGAGTTAAGTCAAATTTCCCCCATCAGAGTACGTCATTCGATGTCGAGGTGAGGCAGACTTCCTCTGTGGATAGAGCAGAAAGCTTCTAAAATATGTTTCGCGGACCAAAGACTTACCCCCTTCTCAGCTGCTTTTCTTCCATAGCCACTTCTACTTTCGTTCATTCCAGCAGCAGCAACAATCTAGACCTTGCCCAGAGGCTGCCAAATTATATACAAGGGAAACTGTTTGAACACCTTTCTTTAGGGAACGGACTCAGTCTCCCCCAACTCAGGGCAAAGAGTGGCAGACCAGCGAAATCTGGGCATCCCCGCTCCAGGGATTATCACCCATATTTCCCAGAAACTCCCTGGAGACGATGTGCATGAAATATCTAATTGGCACACCGTGTTCCCCGGCACTGGGACAAGAGCACAGCACACGTTCCTTCCCAGTTCTTGGTGATTTCTCGGTGGTTTCGTCAGAATTTCAAAGTAACTCGTAAGTGCAGTTTCCCACACGAGGCTTAGACTTTGAACTATGCGGGTCACCATCTATGCGAGTGTGAGGCCCCTGCTCGCGACTTTCACAACTTCTTTTAGCCCACCGTGCAGCTAAATAAAATGCCCTCCCGCTCGGGGCCTTCTATGTTCCCAAGGTCCAGTGGTACTGCCTTGCCTCAGGGCATTTACACTTGAGTGCTCTCATCTGGAGCCACCTGTCTCCGATCCCGTGCTGTCTTTTCATTTGCGCTTTGGGTCTCCGAGTGTATATCACCCTTTTCCTATTATGAGAGCTGCTCGTCGACTCTATAATGCGCGGCTAGGTCTTCCTTTTCTCAGCTCTGCCAGCACTAGCATGGAGCGTTCGTAGAGTAGATGCTTAATTACCATCTGGGGAATAATCGAACCTAATACATTATGATTTAATTCAACATTCTTGAAGTAGCCAAGAACATACCGTAAGTTACGACTTTATAAAACACAGAATAAAAGGCATTGGGAAGCCCAATATTTGCGATCTTACATTTTTTCCCCTCTATGTCTTCATTCTCTTAATTTTACTGATTTATTTATTCACCAGTTCAAGGAGATGCTTATTCCAATGCCATGTTATGTGGCACCAGATTCCTAAGAAAGAAGGAAGTTTTCCCCATTGGTTTTACAGAACGGGAAAACTCTTAACTCTTCAACCTGAGAAACAACCATGAGTGCGACCCATATATTTCATTACTTAGATCATAATACTAGATTAACCTTTATCTAGAACTTACTCCACTGAAAAGGATGAAAAAGTAACAACACAGATCAATCTCCAAACACCCACACAGAACGGGAACCCAAGGGTGCGACCCCCTGCATTCCCTCGCTCACAGTCTGCTCTCCGCTCCTTGGACCGCTGACTGCTCTTTGCAAGCAGAAAGTGAAGAATCTGCACCCACTTCAGGAGGTGTCGGACGCCCTGCTGTGCCTGGGCCCGGATCATTCGCTGCCACGGCATTGGGGTCAGCCGTTAGTGGGACCGTGGCCCGGACTCTCTCTTCCTCATCGCGCAAAGCCTCTTTGTGCCAGGATGCGAAGGCACTGGGGACCGTACGATTGATCTTGGCGAAAAACCCCAGGAACCTCATCTTGCTGGTCTCAGCGTGGACTCTCCGACCCCACAGGAACTCGTAGTGTGCTGGATCTCTGTGGGCACCTGCCGGTACCCCAGGAACTTAAGCTTCACCAGATCTTGGTTGATGAGCTTCTTGGGCTCCCGAAAGACGAAGTGTCTCTTTCCGGCGTGCACCCTCATCTTATTCAGAAATTCCCAGATCGCCTCCTCAGTGGCGCAGTCGCCATTCATGAAGATCGGGCCCAGGAGATTCATCACGAGACTGGTCTTGGGGAATCTGCCGACACGGTTCACCCGCCCATTTTTGGGCAGATCCATTTTGCTGACGTGGAGGATATAGGAATGATGTGGAGAATCCACTTTCTTTAGGTCGATGCCAAATACCACCTCCATGCTGAAAGATGCTCTCTAGAGGACCTCAAAGAAGTGATTTTTGTAGTTCTTCCCGACTATGTTCAGCTTATGTGTTTTTGTAGCTGGCCTTTTCATTTTGTAGATCTGCAGCAGGAAGAGCACCAACATACTGGTCATCTTGCTTAGAGGATCTCGTGCATTCTGCACTCTGGAAGGTGGGGCCCGGTAGGAACTTGCTTCTTCTCCATTGTGCCATTGGCGCCCTCGCATGATCTTGTGCGAGACACACCCACAGACATGGAGATGGATGATTGGGCTCTCCGGGGCCCTTTACCAGGTCTACGTGACCTAGTAGCAGGCTTTCCGTGCACAACGGCTCCCAAAGGAGGAGGTGGCGTGGAGGGGAGTGCTTTCCCCTTGGCAGCTCTGAGAACCTGGGTCGCACCTCGGGCCTGGTGGCCTTTCTCATGGATTCGCAGCTTTCTCTTCTGACCCGGAGGTATGATGACGGAAAATGACAGCGGGCAGGAGTGCAGGTAGGACAGCAGGTGTTCCGGGCATGAGAGGAGAGAGGATGAGAGAGTGTGAGCACCTTCATCAGGGATATACCTCCACGACATTAAGAAGGCCACTTCTGCAGGTTCCCTTGAGGACAGTGCTCTACGAATCCACAGGGCTCCTGGTCTGACGGACCTGTCCTTTGAGAAATGGGTTGAAATCCTGAAAGTGAGCCTTAGGTCTCAGTCTGCCAGGCCTGCCTGCTGCTTACTGGAGTGAGAGCAGAAGCAGATGGTATAGTCCTTGAAGTGTTCCCTCCCCTGTGGAGTGTGGGGGTCTTCGCAGTTCACATTCAATGCCATCATATCCATTTTTGGCAGGGTCTGGGCGCCCTCCTCTGTGCTGCTCTAAATTTATACGTCGAATGTAGGTCCTCGTCTTCTTGGGGCATCTCAAGAGGAACATCAGGGGTGCCTCAAACCCCTGCCCCCACCAGGGGACACCCCCCGCTGACCGCTCCATGAAACTCACTGTCGTGGCACCTCGCGTTCCTCAGGCCTCACTCCGGGTCCTCATCTTCACTCTAGGGAAGGCTTGGGACAGCCACTTCTGCTGATCTGACATCCCTCTACTCCGACAAAGGTCTCAGGAGCACAATACCATCAAAAGAAAAGAGGGTTTATTTACACTTGACTTCCATGTCTGGTCCCATCAGTGCTGCAAACAAGGAGGGGGACTCTCCATTGTCTTCTCTGGTTGTGCGGTGATTGAAACTGAAACCATCAGTCTTCCGGGTCCTCACCCTGAGTCCCGTGAAGACCGGGGACACATTCTCCCATAGAACTGAGGCCGCTCAATGAGTCCATCACCCTCTCCAGTCTGGGACACTCGAGACAGAAACGATGTGAGGGGCCCACCCTGACAGATATTCTGGCGATCTCTAGGCACTCCCTCAGGGTCCCCATTTGCTATCTATCAGGGGCGGGGTCTCTTTCCTCCGCTGACCTTAGCCTACCAGCCTCCACACCAGGCCTTCACCTCCCTGCGCTCCAATGGGGACATCAGGGCCTGCCAAATATGACTGCCCCTGCCTGGATCCTCCCAGAACTGAGAGTAGGGTGGCTGATTTGTGTTGCCGACTTTCATGTGGGGAGAGCCCGTAACTGGCACACAGGGCCCTCCCCGTGACTCTCCTGAGGGCCGTTGCCTCGATCTGAAGAATCAGAGCTACTATCTTAGGCCAAAGCCTTCCTCCCAGAGACTATGCAGACAGACCTTAGCCAGAGATCTCCAAGAGACCTTCCTCATCGAGTCTCAGGGGCGGGACGTTGTTGAGCCACCTTAGGTATGGGGACGGGCTTGGTCCAGTCTGCCCACATTCAGATCCTCACCTTGATTTCAGACCACAGCTGGGGCCCCAGCCTGTACTGAACCAAAGCTCTGGAAAAGTCCGAGCTCTTAGAATCTGAAGCCAACGTCTGCGTGAGCCACGTCCGGCAGCAGCTGCGAGAAAGTTCTGGGAACACATAGGGGTGGTCCCTCTGGCCTACCATCTGGGGCGGAGCTCTGTGTGACCCAGTCGATGAGGACTCGGTGGTCTATAGACCCTCGCTCGGAGTCCTCACTCAGGGTCCTCATCAGAGCCTGGGACTCCTCCCTCGACTGAGCCGAGCGCGCCAGGCCCCGCACGAAGCCCTCAGCGTCCTGAGTCTTCAGGGACGTAGTCAGGACGCTGGGCTTCCGAAGACATCTGCCTGGGGCCTTGTGTGCCCAACAAGCTGGACGGGACTCTGTGGGGCTCCCTCTGCAGGCAAGAGGTCCTCTCCTTGGTGCTGAGTGTCCCCACCAGGACTCCGGTTATGGACACGAATCCTCGCTCTGCAGAACCTACAATGGACCCCTTGCAGGCATGACCCTGTCAGACGAGGCCCTTCCTTCGCTGAGGTCAACCAGGCAGAAATGAGGCGGCTTAGCAGCCTCGTAGCTGCGACCGGCGGCTTTAACGGCCGAGGGCAGGATTGGGGGTCTTTAAAAGCCCCTCATTTGTCGAAAGAGCGACTCCCTGTTTCGTCCCTCCAGGCCCTCCCCTCAATCATGGCCAGTGCAGGGATTCCACCATCCCTCATATGCGCTTACTCTGCTCCCACTGAGGTCCGTCCCACCCTGAGTCCTCCCAGGTGGAAGTTAGCATGAGCCACAATAGGGCCGGGATGCTTGAGTCCCGACGAGGTGACGGCAGATGTGTGTCCCTGTGGAATGCCACTGTTCTGGAGTCAGGGGTCCCCACATGCGTCATTCGGGGTCCTCAACTCTATATGTCCGCAATCCGGGATCCTCCCTCTCCTGACCGGAGGCCACTGCCCTAAGGCCAAGGCTTTCCCCAGAGCTGACAACTCTGGGGATTAAAAGAGGGGATGGGGAGTCTGACTGCCCAGCCTGGGCAGTCTAGATCTGAGAGCAAGTTTGGGTGTTTTTCTGAGCCAGCCCCTATATTCTGGGGTGGCAGTCTCTCCGTCCTGTTCCTGGGTGTCAGCTCATTATGTCCCTTGACTCTTGGATTGCCGGATTGCTTGGAAAGACCACATCCCTGCACACTCTTGAGCTGTGTCCCTAATGGACCCCTTGTAGCTTCGTGTCCCACGCTTGATGTGCGGCAGGGAAACTGCAAGATCAGGCATGGGGCACAGGACAGCGGGTGGACTGTCAGAGGAAAATGACGCTCATCTACACTTCTTTTCAATAGTCAGAATGAGACTCTGTGCATTCCGTTTTCATTGACTTATGTCCTCTGGGAAGGAGCTGCCCAGGATGGCTTTGCCATCCCTGACTTTCAGTTGCTCTGACACTGCATATGCAGATGATCACCTTGTCACCGAATATTAGCTGTGCCACCTCTCTCTTCACAACTTTCGTCTATTGTGCTATTCTTCATTGCTTTGGCTACATATTTGAACCCAGTCTTTGGGCACAGAGTCCTTATTTTTATTCTCTGGGGCACATTTTGGCATGTGAAGGAACACAAGTTCTGCTTTAGGCAGAGAGGCGTGGAATGAGCAGTGTGCGCTCCAGGGGAATGCAGACCAGGTGTCGTGCCCGTCCTGTCTCTTACCAGTCCCGTGAAATCGAGCCTGTTACCAAACTCCAGGACGAAGCGATTGCAATCAACCAAACCGCTGCTTAGCACGAACGATTGAGTCCAATTGTATCCTCACTCGCTTGTTTGTGGAGGAGTCTTTCCCAGTTGCATACGACTCAGAGTTCTTGGAAGTTCTGTCAATGACTGACATCTCCCTTCCCAGCTGTCCTTCCATCTAAATGACCATTATTTGTATTCGTCTAACCACCAGTGAATATCCAGGCCCTGCCTAGAATTCTCCAATTTATACTCAAGATAAACCTCTTGAGTGCCTTTCTGGTGGAGCATTCTCAGAGCCCCCAGCCCAGGGAATGGCATCCCAGTCCAGTGCATTCTGGGCACCCCACCTCAAAGGAGTATCACCCTCATTACTCAGAACCTCCCAGGCGATGGTGTGCATACCACATCTTGTCTGCGCTCTGTGTTCCACAGCACTGGGACAGGAGCATGGGACACCTTCCCTACTCCGGGTGAAGACTTTCCCTGGTTCACTCACATTCCCAGGGTGGCTAAAGATAAGGACAATCTCTCCCTGCAGGCTTAGTCTTTCATCTCTCGGGTCCTCCATCTCAGTGAGGGGCCGGTCCCTGCTCACCACTTCCACAGCCTCATCTAGCCCAGCCTGCGTCCTCACTTAAAATTATTATCTGTCAGTGAGAGATCCGCAGTTTTCTAAGACTCCAAACTGTCTGGCCCCAGGATACTGACATTTGATTGCTTTCATCTGAAACCCCTTCCCCTCTTTACCCTTTCCTTTTTCCTTCTTTTTTAGGTCCTAGAATATCCCGACTTTTTTTTTTTTTTTTTTTTTTTTTACATGATGGCAAGTACTAGACTCTAAAATTCAAAGGATCCACATTTGGTCTTTTTTTTTTTTTGTCGTAGTTTAAGTAAGTTTCACATTAAAACATATCTTCAAAGAGAAGCGTCGGAACTACAAAAGTCTGTTTTCCCTTGGATTAAAAGGAAGAGCAGGTCCTATTGATGCAAAGAAAGTTGCAATCAGATTGAGGCTGTTCAGAGACAAGTGGTCAGGAGAGTTGGTTTTCAGTCCTGCGCTGATTCTACCACATATACGAGAGCACCCACGTCTGGAAGCAAATGCTGTGTGCATATTGCCTGTGCTTAACAGCGAATTATGGATTTTCATGGCCTTCTATCAGTCACTCTTTTGCTTTGTGTCCTTCCATAATGCTGTGCTGGTCGATGGCAACTATTCGACGGAGCATCCTCTTCCAATACGTTTTCTCCACTGTCCATTGCCACAGTCGTCTTTATGCATCTGCTTTCCTCCTTCAACGAAAAGAAATGAAGACATGTATCTGCTTTATAAATTTGCTCTTAGGTAAATCCAGGGCCTCAGCTGAGAGGTGAGTGGATTGTCTACTCACAGTGTCTGCCCTCCCCGTCAGAATCGACCTCCATGTCAGTTGACTCCCCAGGCATTTTGCGTGAGGCCTTCCACCCAGATGCTGGAAGAGTGAGATATCAGACTGGCACCGGATGCGTGGTGAGCCACGGCTTTGCATCCTACAGAGATGGTGTAGCAGTAACTGAGGATGCCTGGAGTGGCCGGGCAAGGTCTTCTGTTTGTCGTTTTTGTTGTGTTGTTATCGTTTATTAAAGCATCTCCAGTATTAGCACGACTCCTTCTAGAGAGCTCATTTTAAATGAATGATTGGGAAATAACCAAGACTGTGAGCATGAGGACTAATTCGTTAGGATTTAATATTTCTTGCATGTGTAGGTAATCTAACCAATTCCAGGTTTATAACGGTAATTTTTACAAGAAGATACACTAGAAGAAATTAGGGAAACCAAGAATCAACAGTCTTTTTCGTATTTAGAGTTTCTCTCCCTTTCTGGCCTTCATAATTAAATATTTATAAAGTACTCATCAATGGCCATGCCACCCTGAACGTGCTCGATCTCGTCTGATCTGGGAAGCCAATCAGGGTCGGGCCTGAGTAGTACTTGGATAGGAGACCACATAGGAAATCCCGCTGCTGTGGGTGCTTAAAAATACATACATAAATGAATGAATGAATAAATGAATGAATGAATGAATAAATAATTAATAAATAAATATTTATTAACTATCTAATACAAATTAGGACCTGTATTGATACTACAACCCCAAATGAGACAGACTCTCTTCTCTTCTTAAATATAGCTCTTCACTGAGGTATGATCGTTGTACACAAAGCTGCCCACATTTCACGTATACAACGGGGTGAGTAAGGACGGAAGTATACACCCCTAAACCTCCAAACCATCTATGACGTAAACATATCCCGTTCTTCAAAACGGTGTCCCCACTTTATATGTATTTATTTTTTATTGCGAGAGGCGCGGGGAATACAAAACAATTAACATAACATTCTCCCTATCATCAAAAGTTAAGTATGCATTATCATGTTGGTATCTGTGATACCCAGTACGTTTCTAGAACTTATTCCCCTTATATGACTGAAAGTTTGCACCCTTTGACAAGTACCTCCCCATATCCCTTCCTCCCTGCCCCTGGCAACCACCATTCTATGCTGCTTCTACGGGTTTGACTGTTTTGCATTCCTCATATCAGTGCTTCTTCTGTGGCTGGCTATCTCACTTAGCATCATGTTCTCTGGGTTTGTCTCTTTGGTTGCAATGGCGAGGTTTCCTCCTTTCGAAGGCAGATGAAAGCTCCATTGTATGTGATACCCTATTTTCTTTATCTGTTCATCCATCGGTGGACATTGAGGTTGCTTCCATTTCTTGGCGATGGCGTATCCTTGTTGCCATGAACACCGCAGCGCGGTTATATCATCAAGATCCCGATTTCGGTTTCTTTGGATAGATATCCGGAAAGAGTGTTGCTGAATTATATGCTAGCTCTATTTTTTAATTTTCTGAGGAACTGCATACGGTTTTCCATAGTGGCTGCACCATTTATGCTCCCGTAACACGATACGAGTCATCTTTTCCATGTAGTTGCACATAATTCGTTTGGTCTCTAGGTGGGGGAGACAGCAATTCAATCAGCTTCACGATTTTTCTTGCGGTAGGAATGCTTCATTTGATAACCACTCTCTTAACCCAGTTTCAAATGCACACTACAGTATTGTTCAATATGGTCACGGGGTTTTCAGCAGCTCTTTACTGCTTACTCATCTGGCCTAAGTGAAACTAGACCAGTTGAACAGCAACTCCCTGATCCTCCCTTCCCCCAGGCCCGGGCCACCGCCACTCTCCTGTGTGTTTCTATGATTGGCTAGTCTATTTGCCTCACATCAGTGGACTGAAGCAGTATTTATCCTTCTGCGACTGACTTACTTCATTTAGGATAACGTCTCCCAGGTTCATCTGCGTTGTTTCATATGACAGGATTTCTTCCATTTTTAAGGCTAGATTATAATTCATTGTATGTTTATATCACATTTTCCTTATCCACGTATCTGTGGATGGATGTGTGGGTTGTTTACATAATCAGCTATTGTGAAGAATGACACAACGAACGTAAGTGTGCACGTATCTTTTTCAGATAGACATTTCTTCTCCTTTGGATGTATACTCAGACGTGGGATTGTTGAATCATGTGGTCGATATAGTTTAACAGTTTTTGAGGAACATCCAAACTGTTTTCCGTAAGGGCTGTACCAATTTACATTCCCAGCGACACTGTACAAAGTTTCCTTTTTCTCAACACCCTCACCAACCGTTGTTATTGCTTGTCTTTATGATAAAACTATGCTAACAGGGATGAGGTGACATCCGATTGTGGCTACGGTTTGCATTTCCTTGACGATGAGTGGCGTTGGCCACCTTCTCATACCCCCATTGTTCATTTCTATATCCTCTTTGGAAAAAGACCCAGGGTTCTTGCTTACTTCTTGAGTGAGTGAGTGTGTTTTTAATCAATCAATTTGCACTTGACATGTATGAGTTCCTAGTACAATCTGGATATTAACCCCTTATCGGATATTTGGTTCGTGACTACAATCTCCCATTTCATAGATTGCCCTTTTTGTCTTGTGAATTATTTCCATTGCTGTCCAGTAGCTTTTCAGTTTACTGTAGTCCCACCAGAGTTTTTATTGGCTTATCCTGTCATGTCTGTGTTTTCATACTAGAAAACAAATCATTGCGAAGAGCAGTGTGGAGGAGGTGTTTCCCTGTGTCTTCTTCTTGGGTCATATGGACTCGGGTCTCATTTTGAAGTCTTCGATCCGTTTTGCTTTACTTTTGGAGTATGATGTCAGATAAGCATCCGGTTTTGGTCTTCTGCACGGGGATGTTCTATTGTCTTCACACCTTTCGTTGAAGAGACTATCACTTCTCCATTGTGTATTGGCTTTGCCCTTGTCAAAGATTACTTGACCGTGTAGGCGTGGCTTCATTTCCGGGCTCGATGTTGTTTCATTGCCTCTTTGTCTCTTTTTCTTTTTCTTTATTTTCCTACTATGGCAGTGATGTGCTTAGTATAGATTTGAAAAAATAGTTCTGAGTCAGTAAATGCCAGGCCGATATCTGTTCCCCTGTCTCAAAATTACTTTGGCGAGTCGAGGTGTCTTCTGGCTTCATGTGAATTTCAGAATGTTTTCGATATCTGTGAAAAATTCCGTTGAATTTATGATAGATACTGCATTGAAGCTGTAGGCGATTTGGGTACTAGGGCTATTTCAACAATATTCATTTCTCCAATCCATGAAAGTGCGATATCTTTTCTTTCCTTATTGTCTTCTTTAAATTTTTACATCAATGTCTTGTAGTTTTCAGTGTGGAGATCTTTCACCTCCTTAGTGAAATATATTCCTAAGTCCATTATTCTTTTGGACACGATTTTGAAAAGAATTGTTTTCTTACTTTCCTTTTCAAATAGTGTGTTGTCACCAAGTAGAAACACAACTGATCTTTGCACGTTGTGTTTTCTACCCTGCACCTTTCCTGAATATGTTTGTTAGTTGCAACAGTTTTGCACATGGAACATTCACCCGACTCTCTCTCGCCTCACGCCTAGACAGGAGTTGCCATGTCTCTTGGGGTTGAGCTCTGCCAGCTCGTGGGACGGATTGATGGCAGTGAAGTCAAATTGCTCTTCTTCTTATTTCAGCTGATCTCTTTGTAGGCTCGCCTGTGTATTGCAACTTCTGGACTAGGTTCTGGATCTCTCCTGAAGGGATTTTGCTACTAATATTGTTAAAGCTGTGTTTCTACGGGGATACGTGAGCTGAGAATGCCTATTCTAGCATCTGGCTGACGCCACTCAGCCCAGACCTTTTGAAATTTTTTGATCCCAACAATTTTACTGCAGCGCTCATTCGTAGTTGCAAGAAAATCCCTATTCACATGACGTGTTATCTTGTTCTGGACCACGAAAAGAGAGGAAAGGATATGCACTTTGTCACATGAAAGAACAAAACTTTTATACTTATGCTGAGAAACAGCCATAATGAGTGATGTGGATCGTTCATGAAACAGACACTAGAGCCAAATTAACCTTCTAGTGCAGGAACCTTTTCAAAACACAAGAGAATTTTAAAAGTTCCCAAATCAATCAATCAATCAGTCAATCAATCGATCGATCATATGTGCCAGAAAACAAAAGCTGATAAGTCTCCCAGGTAGTGAAGCAGAGCAAGAACAACAAGAAGACGTACGATGTGTTCCCTCCAGCTCCAGCTTGGTGCTCAGCTCCTTCAAATGTTACCTTTCTTTTCAACCCCAAATGCGGAATCTCCCTCAGACCTCGCTGGATGTGGGACGTGCCGCTGGACTTGGCCCTAGAACTTGCCTGGCCCGGCAGTAGTACCAGGCCTGGCTGTATCTGTAGCTCCGGCTCTGTCTTTCTCATCTCTCGAGTCCTCTTTATACTTTACCCTACAATGGAATCCAGGACCTGCGAGGCCTGACAGCAGGGTCTGGATTCCGTCGGACTCCCGTTTACTAGGTGAGTTGGTCCTTCATTCTTTGAAGGGAACTCCCATTCATATCGGGCACCTCACTCTGCTGAACAGAGATTGTCCTCCCTACACCGAAGGTCTCACATCCCTGATAAGTGTGATGAAAAAGTGAGGACAGGCCCAGCCTGACAGCTCTGCATAAAGCCTTCCAGGTCTCACAGCAGGGGCTAGGCTCCTTGTAACACCAATATCCTGGGACGTTGATTTCCCCTGTCCTAATTCCTGGGTGCCCTCATATCGGTCCTCGTCTCTTCAATTAGCGAGGATCCTGGGAACTGACACATCTCTGATAAAACTAAGCAGATTCCCTAATCTTAACCTTGCAGAGAATGGGTCCCTCTCCTGGGTCTGATGCAGGATGGGGAAGCCACAGCACAAATCTGGGCGCCCAGAGGCTGAGCTGTAACAGACATAAAACATTTTACTCTATTCCTTCTCTTCCCCGGCCAGACCGACACGTCTTATGGAACTTTTGTTCCAGTAGATTTACTTTTTATGAAAAGGTGGCTGAGTCGGTCAGTTTTTTTGAGTCCCTGATCTTGGTGGATAGCTGAAGTCCCATAAGCAGATGATCCTATTGTCAGCAAATGTTACCTCTTTTCCCCCTTATTCGTAGCTCACTTCCATTTTGGTATAATTGTTGACTTGGCTCTGCATTCCAATCTAGCGGTTTGGCCACATGATCCTTCTCCTCATTGCTTGGAATTCATTTTGCAGTAAGGACAAAAATAAGTGAATTAAAGGACACGAGGTCGGCCTCAGGCTGCGGGGAGTTGAAGAGTGTGGGCTTTAGACTAAATCATATCAAGGGTCTGGTTGCATCGCTGTACTACCCGGCCATGGGAACTTGGGCACATTTTTACACTGTGTGAGTGAGCCTCAGGCTCATCATCTGTGAACTGAACTTGAGGAGCCCTGTCAGTCGGACTGCTGATTGTGAGTAGGAAATGTAAAGCGCCTGCTGCAGTGCCGGCCATGTATCACATTCGTCCCTTCTGATGCCTGGTCGCCGCACGTTGAAATGAAGGGCTTTACTGTCCCTAGACCTGGTATGATGGGCTGAGGGGGAGCCTCACCCGATAGCCCTGCCTTTTCCAGCTCAATTCAACGGGCGGGACCAGACTCTCTCCTGTACACTCTGTCGGTGTTGTTGGTAACCCTCAGTCCTCACTCAGGCTCCCCGTTATGACTCTTGTCAGGGCTCGTGTCTCCTCTCTTTCTTGACTGGAAGCCCTCCTAGTAAGTTCCATACCACCTGTGACCCAGCAGGAGGACGTCAGGATGGCCTTATTTGGTCATAGCTGCCCACGGTCTCACAAGAATGAAAACTGTGGCAGGCATATTCAGGCCCTGTAAGGGATGGTCCCACTCAGGGCTCCAAATCAAGTGCTGCATTGACTGCTGGGCAGGCCTAAGATTCCTTCCTCTGTTGACATTGAACTGACCCCCTCAGACCGATACGCTCACTACCTGTCGCTTACTCCTGAGTGGGAAACGACGGGACCCACTGGCGGACGTCTCTGCCCTTGGCCTCCTAGAACTGGCCGTGGGGAGGATTGCTCGTGGCCGCTGATGATGTGGGGTGGCGTTCCCACGCTCTTGTTTTCACCCTGTTTTCTGGCAGAATCCGCAAATATTCCATCTTGACTTGAGACATCCCTTCACACGAAGAAATCCATTTCCCTGAGAACCCTGTGGAAGAAGTGACGTTTCCTCATCTGGTCACAGTAGCTCATGGTCCACCAAGGCTAACAGTAGTTGAAGGCGTTTGTATTGCCCTCCACTCTGAGGGGGTGGAGGGTTCTTTCAGCCTTCAGGGTCCTTACCTTGGATCCTGGCACAAGCTGGAAATCCTTCTTCTGCTGATCCGGGGCTGACCTTTTGGTGATGTGCCTCACGTCCGTGAGATGTTCCGGGAGAAAGTGATTATGACTCATCAATTCACCAGGGCTAGGTGACATGATCTCACTTCTGAAAACAGGGACAGAGCTTAAGTGGCTCTCTTCTTTCTGGGAGAGATCCTTCCATTGTGACTTGTGTCATCCTGTTGACTGCTGTCGGGAACCAGGTACATTTCCTCTGCTGAACTGGGCCTCCCCCATTAGTCTAAGGACCTGAAGTTTCCAAGAGCTTCCCGTCTCATGCCTGAGCTCTGCCTGTAACCTCCCTTGGGCAACTGCGGAAGCGGGACATTCCATCTCTATTATGGAGTAGCCCATTGCCTCATGTCTCATAGAGGATACTTCCCTTGACACTGTCAGGCCTGGATTCTACACCCTGCTGAAAAGCCAGCCTGTAAACCACGATCTCGCCTTTTAGAAACCCTGCAGGCAGAATCCAAGGCGGACTTGAATCTGTCAGTTCTTGCCTAGGACTCCATGGTAACGGCAGAGGAGGGGTCAGGTGTGGCCCTGTCAGTTACAGTGGACTGGTCCCCAGGAAGAGTCTCCTCTTGGACTCTGCACCATTGCCGCGACTGCACTCTCTGCTAATCTGAGACTGGAGCCTTCAGACAAAATCCTCATCTTCCATGGCCATCAACTGAAAGTCCCTGTTAGCCACAAGCAGCCAGGACAATTTTGAACCTCACAGGGCTGACAATTGGGACGGGACCGTATGGGGAGCTACTCTTCTGGCTGGGTCCTTCCACCTTCCTTATTCAGGTTCATCACTGTCATTTCTATGAGAGCCTGAGACTCCTCCTCTACTCATCTGAGAACTCTGGGCCGAGACCAAGGCCCTCATGCCCCCTGAGAAGCCTGAAGCAGGGAGGGGATGCTCAGCCTCGAAGCTGTGCTTGAGACTCTCCATGTGTGTGCTCAGTGTGACCTGTCTCCCTGTCACTTCCCCGATTTTCTGGGGTCTCGGTCTCCCAATCCTCTTGTACTAGCCCTCCTCTTGGTTCCTATCTCTGGGATTAAGGCTTCCTGGTAAATTCCACATCTCTTCAAAATCATGAGAAGGTACCACTCCGTAAACGTTGCAGAGCACGGATCCCTCTCCAGCAGTAATGTGAGATGGGGAAACTGTAGCACAGGGCCGGAGTCCTAGGACTTTGATGGGTTGTCCGTGGAAAAACATACCTTGAAGTACTCTTTGTCTACATCAGCCAGATGAAGTGCTCATGTAACTTCTGTTCTGAAGAATTTACTTTCAACAGGGGAGAGATTGTCCAGGAGGACTTTGCGAGCCCCTGATCTTTTGAGGTTATCTGAGATTGCAAATGTAGATCACCATACCATCACAGAATACTGTCTGTTGGCTTGATTTACAGACAATAAAGAAACATGCAAGCCCAGGAAATACAGTGAGCCTCTCATTAGATGAATCCAGAGAGGCTCACAACAAGACACATCATAATTAAAATGCCAAATGTTAAGAACAAATCAGAGACTCTTACAAGTAGCAAGAGAAAAGCAGTTCGTTATCTACAAGGGAGTTCCCATGGGACTCATTTCAGCTGAGGTTCCACAGAAACTCTGCAGGTAGAAGGGATTGACAGGAAATATGCAAAGTGATGAAACTCAGAGACCTGCAACCAACACTCCTCTATCCAGCCAAGATATCATTTAGAATCAAAGGATAGATAAGAGCTTCCCAGACAAGGAAGACATAGAGGAGTGCGTCACCCCCATGCCACAATTACAAGAAATGTTAGAAGGATGAAGGGGAAGAATTTGAAGGAGGAAGAGGAGGAAGAGGCTGAGAAAAGAGAAGGAAGGAGAAGGAACGGGAAGAAAAAAGAAGAGAAAAGGAAGCAGAAGATCGAAGAAAAGCGATAAATATATGAATATTACAAATGGCAATAAGTACATACCTATCGACATTTACTGTAATTGTTAACAGATTAAACGCTCCAGTGAAAGGACACAGGATGGTTCAGTGGATAGGAAAACAAAGGCCTTGAATATACTGGGTACAAGAGACTCAGTTCAGATTGAAAGACACCTACAGACTGAAAGCAAAGGTGTGGGAAAAATAGTTCATCAAAATGAAAATGATAAAAAAAAAAAAGTCTGGTTAGCAATACTGAGATCAGACAAAATAGACATTAAAAGAAAGGGTAAAACAAGAGGTGAAGAAGGATCCTGTAATCCCACCTCGGGTATTCATCCCAAGAAACTCAAAACACTACTTTGAAGAGACAGGTGAATCCATATGTTCATTGCAGTATTCTTTACGAGTTTCAAGATATGGAGGCAACCTCGGTGTCCATCAATAGGCGAATAAAGAATGAAGAGCTGGTACATAGATACAGTAAAATATTAATGATTCAGCCAGAAACTAGATTGAAATCTTGCCATCTGCAACAACATGGATTGTCCTAGAGTGCAGAAAGTCAGAGAAGGACAAATGCCCTAAGATTTCACTTACCTGTCAAATCTAAACACCATAACAAATAAACAAGACAGAGCCAAACTCAGAGACACAGAGAACCTTTTGACGGTTGCCAGATGGGAGGGGGCGTAGTGATGGGTGAAAAGGGGAAGGGATTAGGAGGTACAAATTGTTAGTCACAAAATAGCCATGGGGATGTAACGTACAGCATGGGGGATATAGTCAATAATATTGTAATAACGATGTATGCTCATATGGGTACTGGATTTACAGGGAAGATCAGTTCCTTACTTATATAAATGTCTGGTCACTGTGTTGTATACCTTAAATGAACACAATATTGCATACAAAGTGTAACCGAAAAATTTTAAAACTTAGAAAAAAGAAATAAGGAGCATGCGTTGTGTCTCTGGGTGGGAGAGTAGAATAGTGGGCTTACAGTAATTTGGACGAGCCATCAAGTTTGAGCCTTGCACTTACTAGCCCCATGACTTTTGGCACATTACCAAACTCTAACTCTATGAGACGGGCTGCCCACTCTCCAGCGAGTCTGATCGGCCCTGTCTTCTACGACTGGTAGCATATATGTGATATAGAGAAAGCACCAGCTTCCATCACTGTGCCAGTCTTGTACTGAGACATTAGGCAATAGAAATATTGCTATGATTATCTTGACCTCAGAGGTTACCATTTATCCAGCTGGAATTTTTTGCTTGTTCGTTTGGTTGTTTTATTTACAGCATGTCGTGAAATATGCAGTGATCTAGAAAACAGAAAAACTCCCGGTGAGCCAAAATGGCACCTAGGCATGAAAGCTCAGGAATATGCTCTCTCCAACCCCTCTTTACCCTCCTTTTTACCTGTTCCTTATGAAGTAGAGCGGACCTCACCCTCTTTTGTAGCGATAGCTCCTCCTAGCCTGTATAATTGCTCGGGCACGGGCCGGGCCTTCTTTGACTAAACACCCCCAGGGCAAGCATGAAGACTTCCAAAGAGCTGATGCTCCAGTGATGACTGTGTAAAAGAAAAGCCATGAACAAAGAGGTACACGCACAATGCTTTATTTTCTCAAACATGCTTGAAGGACATAAGCAAACGCAGGTAACATCTTTTTAAATGTATAAAAAGAAAGACTAAATGGAGTAAAGCAATGCAAGAATAGAACCGCTTTTACTCTTTCACTCTCTATAGCTTTCTATATTCTGATCCCAACTCATTTTGTGTGGATTTATTTATATTTCCAAAGATATTGCTATCTTAAAGCCATGTTATCTTTTTCTAGACCATGGAAGCGTTTTGGGGATTTTCAAGGCGTACTTTTATTATTATTATTATTTATGTATTTAACTGAAGAAATGTTTTGAATTTTTCTCCATCGTCTACACACACCCCTTCCTCCTACCCTCTGGTAACCACAAGTCCATTGTCCATGTCCATGAATCTCTGTTTGTCCTGTTCATTTGTTGCTTTTAGGTTTAAATCCCACATATAAGTGATAACATGTGATTTTCAACTTTTTCTGTCTGGCTTTCAATGCCTATTTCCAAAAACAAAATCTTACTCCTAATCTTGACACATGGCAATGAATGTGTGATCCCTGCCATTCACACACTTACATACCAAATCTACATGAACTTCCTTTTGAGAGGAACACTGCTTGAAAATGCACAAAAGAGGCAAGACAATGACATACACATTCGTCGATATTAGGAACACAGCTTAACAGGCCTTTGCAACCGGAAAGTGAAGAATCCACCTCAGAGATCACTCGGGGGGAGGGTCGCGGCTGGACGTGGCCCTGGAGCGTGCTCTGGCTTTGTCGGTAGCCCCAGCCATGGTTGCCGCAGTGGCCCGGGCTCTCTCCTGCTCATCTCTCAAAATCTCTTCATAACGGGGTGGGAAGTCAGTGGAGACGGTATCTTTGACCTTGGACAAAAAGTCCAGGACTTTCGCCTTGGTGGTTTCAGCTTGGGCTCTTGGGCCCCACAGGAACTCGAAGCGTGGAGGATCACTGCCGGGCACCTGCCGGTACTCCAAGTAATTTTCCTGCACCAAATCTTGGGTGATAAGCTTCCTGGGCTCCCCGAAGATGAAGTGTGTCTTTCCAGCATAGACTCCAAAAATATTCAGGAGTTCCCAGATCTCCTCCTCAGAGGCGCGGTTGCCATTCAAGAAGATCAACCCCAGCAGAGGCATCAGAATCCCTTTTGTAGGAAATTGCCAGGCAAAGCTCACACTCCCTTCGCTGGTATCATCCAGCTTGCAGACAAGGGAATAGGAGTGACTGTTGGGCTTGACTTCCTTCACTTCCAGGCCAAAGAACAGATCCATGCGCTCAGAGGCTTTCTTGAGGATCTCGGGGAAGTGCTCCCTGTACCTTTTGTGGATGACTTTCAGCATGTCTCCCTTTTTAATGGGCTCATTCATTTTGTACTTGCACAGCAGGTAGTTCGCCAATATACCCGCCTTCCTAGTTAGAAGATCTTGGCCTGAGCTCTCACTGCAATGTGCGGCCTGGGACTTTTTACTCTTCTGAACATGGCTCTTGCCACGTACATCAGATCTTTTGCACGAAACACCTGCAGTGGCACTGGTGGCAGCTGAGACACTTGCGGGTGCCTGGAGACTGCCAGCATCAGAAGAGCTCGAGGCACCATCCCCAGTAACAGGAGGGGAGGAGGCAGTGGCTTCTCCCTCTGCTGTCGCTGCCTGAGCACTCTTAAGACCTTGGGCCTCGGCTCTGTTCTGGCGGCGTTTCTCACGAGCACGGAGCTTACTCTTCTGACCGCGAGGCATGGTGGCTGAGGTCCCGGACAGCAGACAGGACTGTGGCCCAGTGGGCAGGTGAGTTCGCACCTGCTGGATAGAGAATGACCTGAGGTGAGCACCTCCGACAGGTAGGATCGCCCTTGTCTTGACTGAAGGCCTCCTTTACAGGTTACCCTGTGGGCACTGCTCTGGGAACCCACAAGCTCCTGTGGGTTCCTGGCCATTCTGTCCCCTGACGGTCCTCTAGAACCATAGCACCCGTCGTGGGAGCCTCACCCTGAATCCCAGCCAAGGTGCCTTGGGTTTCCTTAGGTGAAGCGGGCACCGGCAGTGGGGCTCCCTGTGTTCTGGCCTCTGCGTTCGTCTGACTTCATCATCGGTATTATCCTTTATCCTGTCAACTCTGGGCAGAGCCTGGGCACCCTGTCCTCTGCCACTCTGACCTTGACACCTCAAAGATCCAAGGGACCCAGGAATACAAAATGAAAGTGGGAGCCTCAGTCCACCTCCCAATCAGGAGAAACCCAGTCCTGAGGGCTGAGTGGGGTCCTTTCTGCCCTGACTGCATTCAGATCCTAAGTTGTCCGTCAAGCACTTCACCGTGGGTCCTTGAAGGCGTGGCAGCACTCCCCTTTTGCTGACCCACGGGGCCTGCACGTTCAAACTAAGGACCTCACCTCCGTTAGTCCAGAAATTAAAGGTGAGGGCCACGCTCACCCTGACGGCCCTTCCCTGAGATTTCTTGGGCTGACATCAAAGGGCTGGGATACAGGCTTTGATATCCCCTTTATTCAGGGTGCTTGGTAACCTTCATTCCTCACTCAGACTCCTCAACTTGGGTCCCGGTACAGAACTCCTCATAGTAACAGCCACCCACCCTCATTCCCAATAGAATACAGTGAAGGGGACCTAATCTGACCAAACCTGGTCTGCCAAGACTGGGACCTGCTGCAAGCAGGTGGTGGCACTATGGCAGGTGGTCCCACACAGGATCCCAACTCAAGGTCGAAACTGGACTCTGATAGGGTCTAAGATTTCATCCTCTGCTGTCCTGGGGCCACGCCCCTCAGACCAAGACCCTCACTTCCCTGACCCCTGAGTGCGAACCGATGGGCACTTCTGCCTCACATCTACATCCTTGAGATCAGACAGTGCTGAACATAGGAAAAATTCTCTGTGGCCCCACTGATTAGGTGTAGGTTCTCCCCACAGTCCTCAAGGGTCTCTCCATGAAACGTGGTGGAACAGAAATTTCTCCCTCCTCTGACCTGAGGTTGTCCCCGATGACCTGGTCACTTGCCTCCATGAGATGCTAGGGGAAGAAGTGAGAGCATCTCCTCAGGTCAACAGGCCCAGGTCCCCAGGGCTGCAAACATAGCTGGGGCTTTATTGGCTCTTCTACTTTCTGGGAGGGGTCCCCCATCCTCGCTCGGTGTCACAACCCGGAATCCTGTTACGGACTGGGTCCCGTTGGGCTTCCTCAATGCGACCAGGGCCCTTCCCTCCCGGACACCATCTCCACAGATAATGTGTGGATGCCCAGCCTGCCAGCTCTCGCCGGGGCCACCGTGCTCACTTTGGGGGTTGTCGGGTACAGCCCACACCGCCGTGAGTCGCAGCTAGAGGGTAATTTAGCCGCTTTTTATCTGTTTCCTTTGCCTGGGGCCTCCCGGAGCTCACGCAGGGGCGCGGCTCCGCGCGGTGCCCTTCATGGGTAGAGGTCTGCTCACAAGCACTCGGGGCCCTCATTTCCCACCCAGTTCGGACGGGGATGTCCTCCATCTGTCCAATCGGGGTACTCCCGTAGAGGAAGCCCTTCTCCCTAACACACTCCAGGCCCAAATCAGGACCCGTGCGGTCCGGCAGAGTCCGCTGGGGCCTCTCAGGGCCGGTCCGCACGGGAGGGTTTCGGCGGGGGCACCTGCGCTATTGGGGCGGTGGCCTTCTCCCGTTCGCACGCGGGGATCTCACCTTGCCTGCAGATCAGACCCGCGAATCCACGACCCGCCGAACCAACGCCGCGCGCGCGCAGCAGGTAAAGGTCCTCGGCCCCCGCCCCGAAGCGGAAGTCAGGGAGTCCCCCCCGCCAGGGCGGTCCCGGATGTACGAGGGCTGACAGCTGGGGCGGGGCTCTGCGGGTCCTCGTCGTTTGGGATTCGGTGGCCCGCAGGACGTCGTGGACGGACCTCGCTTTTGTGACTTCAGAGCCCGGGACTCCTGCATCTAGAGTGACCCGAGTCCTTCAGGCCCCTAACGAAGGCCCCACCCTCCCGAGTCCCGGTGGGGAAGTGGGGGCGCACTGCTTATGACGTCTGCCCTGGGCCTCCCAGTGATGACGAAAAGGGCGGGACTGAGCCTCCCGCTTGGGGGCCAGATCCCGTCCTAGGCACCGAGGGTCCTCACCTAGACTCCGGTTATGGGCAAGGCTCCACCCTTTGCGGACGTGAGGTTCGAGCCTGTGACAAGGTCCTTCCCTCCCTGTGACCACACAGCTGGGGACTCCTCAGTGGTAGCTCCTCTGGTTCTCGCTCTGGACCCCTGTGCTTTCGCGGGCTACGCGGTTCTGCGCGGGTGCTTCCCTCATGTCTCATTGCGGGTCCTCACCTGCGTATTTCTCGGAGACTGGGACTCCTCCCTCTCCTGACCCGAGGTCATCCTCCCTGGGTGGGACTCACAAGTTCCTGGAAACCCTGAAGAATATGTGTCCGAGTGCTCAGGCAGACACCTTTGCTTGGCATGTTGCTCTCCCCACACCTCCTGTAAGGGGATCCTCATCATAGCTCCTGTCTCTTGATTAAAACCTTCCTGGGAAAGACCACCCCTTTGCCAACCGTGCCACTTAACAGCTTTGTGTATTTAGGCACATCACCCACCTCTGTGTGCCTCAGGCTTTTCATCTGTGCAGTGGGTTTGGTTAGCTCTGACTCAGGGCCTGGCGGAATGAATAGAATGCATGCAGAGTGCCTGCATTGAGATTTTAAAGGATGCCGGTTCTTTTATGATTCTTCCGTTCCTTGGAGTTTCAGTCCCCTCACGGACACTTAGTTGTTTAACCCAGGAGACGTCCGAGAATATCAGCGCTCCAGGAGAGGGAAAACGCTATCACGCAAAATACTGCTTACCAGGGAGAGTTAAGTCAAATTTCCCCCATCAGAGTACGTCATTCGATGTCGAGGTGAGGCAGACTTCCTCTGTGGATAGAGCAGAAAGCTTCTAAAATATGTTTCCCGGACCAAACCTGGCAACACTTAAGGGCGGTCCCTCTGGCCTACCATCCGGGGCGGGGCTCTGTGGGACCCCATGGGCGAGGTCTCGGTGGTCTCTAGACCCTCGCTCGGGGTCCTCACTCAGGGTCCTCGGTCAGAGCCTGGGACTCCTCCTTCGCTGACCCAAGCGCGCCAGGCCCCACACGAAGCCCTCACCGTCCTGAGTCTCCAGGGATGTAGTCAGGACGCTCGGCTTCCGAAGACATCTGCCTGGGGCCTTGCGTGCCCAAAGAGCGGGGCGGGACTCTGCGGGGCACCCTCTGCAGGCGAGAGGTCCTCTCCTTGGCGCTGAGTGTCCCCACCCGGACTCCGGTTATGGCCACGAATCCCCGCTCTGCAGAAGTGGGACCCGACCCTGTCAGACGAGGCCCTTCCTTCGCTGAAGTCAACCGGGCAGAAGTGCGGCGGCTTAGCAGCCTCGTAGCTGCGGCCGGCGCCTTTCACGGTCGAGGGCAGGATTGGGGATCTTTGAAAGCCCCTCATTTGTGGGACGAGCGATTCCCTGTTTCGACCGTCCGGGCCCTCACCTCGCTCATGGCCAGTGCCGGGATTCCACCCTCGCTCATATGAGCTTACTCTGCTCCCACCGAGGTCCATCCCACCCTGAGCCCTCCCAGGCGGAAGTTAGCATGAGCTACATTAGGGCCCGGATGTTTGGGTCCCGACAGGGTGACAGCAGAGTTGTGTCTCTATGGAATGTCACTGTTCTGGAGTCAGTGGCACCCACATTCCTAATTCGGGATCCTCAACTTGAAATTTCCCTAACCCAGAATCCTCCCTCTCCTGACCCGAGGCCACTGCCCCGAGGCCACGGCTTTCCCCTGGCTGAGAACTCTGGGTGTCCAGGAGTGGATGCAGCCTCTGACCTCTCATTGCTTGGAATTCATTTTGCAGTAAGGACAAAACAAACGTGAATTAAGGGGCACAAAGTTGGCCTCAGGCTGCGGGGAATTGAAGAGTGTGGGCTTTAGACTAAGTCGAATCGAGGGTCTGGTTCCATGCCTGTCACTACCCAGTCATGTGAACTTTGGCAGATTTTTAAACTCTGTGAGCAAGCTTCAGGCTCCTTATCTGTGAACTGAACTTGAGGAGCCCTGCCACTTCAACTTCTGGAACGTGAGTAGGAAATGTAAAGCGCCTGCTGCAGTGTCTGCCACGTATCACATTCGTCCGTTCTGATGCCCGGTAGCCGCACGTTGAAATGAAAGGCTTTACTTCCCTTAGACCTGGTATGATGGGGTGAGGGGGAGCCTCGCCCGATAGCCCTGCGGACCTTTCTCCAGCTGATATCAACGGGCGGGACCCGACTCTCTCCGGTACTCTCTATTCGGTGTTGGTCGGATCCCTCAGTCCTGACTCAAGCTCCCCGATTTGACACCTTTCATGGCGCAAGACTCCCCTCTTTCTTGCCTTTAAGCCTGTCTAGTAACTAGCAAGATCCACACCACCCGTGGTCCAGCAGGAAGAATTTAGGATGGCCTTATGTGGTCATAGCTGCTCACGGTCTCAAAGAATGAAAGGTGTGGCAGGTATGTTCAGGCACTGTAAGGCATGGTTCCACTCGGGGATCCAACTCGAGTGCTACATTGACTTCTGGGCAGGTGTGAGATTCCTATGTGTGTTGACATCGAAATGCCACCGTCAGATCAAAACCATCACTTCCCTGTCACTTGTTCCTGAGTGGGAACCGATGGGCCCCTCTGTCAGACATCTCTGCCCTTGGCCTCCTAGAACTGGCAGTGGGAAGTTTTATTTTGGCCACTGATGATGCGGGTGGCGTTCCCACTCTTCACTGTCCTCACCCTGTTTCCTGGCACAAACTGCAAATATTCCATCCTATCCCTTCACACTAAGGACCCCAATTCCCTGAAAACGTTGAGGAAGAGGTGACATTTCCTCATTGGCCACAGTAGCCCCTGATTCGCCAAGGCTAACAGTGGCGGAAGGAATCTGTGTTGCCCCCGACTCTGATGAGGTGGAGGGTCCTTTCACCCTTGCGAGTCCTTACCGTGGATCCTGGCACAAGCTGGAAATCCTCCTTCTGCCGACACAGGCTGCCCTCTTTGAAGATGTGCCTCCCGTCCATGAGATGTTCTGGGAGAAAGTGAGTACGTCTCGTCAAGTCACCAAGACTAGGCGACATGGTCTCAATTCTGACAACGGGGACAGGGCCTAAGCGGCCCTCTTCTCTGTGACTGTGTGTCATCCTACTGACTGCTGTCTGGAACCAGGTACCTTTCCTTTGCTGAACCGAGCCTCACCCATTAGTCCAAGGACTTGAAGTCTCAGAGAACATTCCCTTTCTGGAAAGGAGGGTTAATCTTGGCCTGAGCTCTGCCTGTGATCTGCCATGGGCAACTGCAAAGCGAGACGTTCCATGGACATATCTGTTATGGAGTAGCCCATTGCCTCATCTCTCATAGATTATCTTTTCCTTGACACCCTCAGGCCTGGATTCCACCCTCTGCTGAAAAGCCGGCCTGTAAAACACAATCTCACCTTCTCGAAACCCTGCAGGCCGAATCCGAGTCGGACTCGAACCCGTCAGCTCTTGTCTGGGCCTCCCATGGTAACGGCAGACGAGGGCTTAGGTGTGGCCCTGTCAGCTGTGGTGGACTGGTACCCATGCAGGGTCTCCTCTTGGTCTCTGCATCATTGCTGGGACCACACTGTCTGCTGATCTGAGACTAGAGCCTTCAGACAAAATCCTCACCTTCCATGGACGTCAACTGAAAGTCACTGTTAGACACAAGCTGCCAGGACTGTTCTGAACCTCACAGGGCTGACAACTGGGACGAGACTTTATGGCATGCTACTCTTCTGGCTGGGTCCTTCCACCTTCCTCATTCAGGTTCATCAATGTCATTTCTATGAGAAGCCTGAGACTCCTCCTCTACTCATCTGAGATCTCTGGCCTGAGACCAAGGCTCTCACGCCCCTGAACAGCCTGTTGAAGAAGGGATGTGATGCTCAGCATCAAAGCTGTGTTTGAGGATGCGTGTGAGTTCAATGTGGCCCGTCTCCCTGTGCCCCCTCTACGCCCGCCCTCCAATATTCTGAGGTGTTGGTCTCCCAATCCTCTTGTGCCAACCCTCGTCTTGGTTCCCATCTCTTGGATTAAAGGTTTCCTGGTAAATCCCACATCTCTTCAGACTCTTGAGAAGGTACGACTCTGCAATCCTTACAGACCATGGGTCCCTCTCCAGGAGAAATCCGAGATGGGGAAACGGTAGCACAGGGCCAGAGCCCAGGTCACTTGGTGTGTTGTCCAGGGTAGGAAATACATTGACTATTACTTGTCTACATCAGCCAGATGAAGAGGCTCACGTGACTTCTGTTCTGATAGATTTACTTTCAAAAGGGGAGAGATTGTCCAGGAGGACTTTGAGAGCACCTGATCTTTTAGTTTCTCAAACATTGCAAATGTAGATGATCAAAGAGTCACGGAATCTGTCTCTTGCATTGATTTACACACAGTGACAGTACACCCAATCCCAGAAAGTGCAGACAGCCCCATATTAGAGGAACCCAGATAGGATCACAAGATATATCATAATTAAAATGCCAAATGTTAAAAACGAAGAGAGAATCTTACAAGCAGCAAGAGAAAAGCAGTTAGGTATCTACAACGGAGCACCCATAGACTGATTTTTGCTGATTTCTCCACAGAAACTCTGCAGGCAGAAGGGACTGGCAGGAAATATTCAAAGTGGTGGAAAGCAGAGACCTGCAACCAACACTCTTCTACTCAGCAAGGGGATCATTTAGAATCAAAGGACAGATAAGAGCTTCCCAGACAAGGAAGGGATAAAGGAGTTCATCAGCACCTTGCCACAATTACAAGAAATGTTAGAAGGATGAAGAAGAAGAAGATGGAGGAGGAGGAGGAGGAGGAGGTGGAGGAGGAGGAGGAAGAGGTGGAGGAAAGAGTAGGAAGGAGAAGGAATGGGAAGAAAAGAGAAGAAGAAAGAAGGAAGCAGAAAATGGAGGAAAAATAATAAATATATGAATGTCAAAATAGCAATAAGTACATACCTGTCACGATTTACTTTAAGTGTTAAGAGATTAAATACTCCAGTCAAAAGACATAGAATGGCCCAATGGATGTGAAACAAGGCCCTCGCATATGCTGGGCACGAGAGACTCACTTCAGATTGAAGGACACCCAAAGAAATGATAAAAGACAGGGTATCAAAATGGAAATGCTAAGAACAACAACAACAAAGGCTGGGTAGCAATGCTTAGGTCAGACAAAATAGACATTAAAAGAAAGGCTATAACAAGAGACTAAGAATGACCCAGTAATCCCACCTCTGGGTATTCATCCCAAGAAACCGAAATTGAAGAGACATATGAATCCACATGTTCGTTATTTACAATTGTCAAGACACGGAGGCAACCTCGGTGTCCATTAATAAATGACTAAAGAAAGAAGAGCTGGTACATAGATGCAGTAAAATATTAATGACTCAGCCAGAAACAAGACTGAAATTTTGCCATCTGCAACAACATGGATGGTCCTACATTAGAGAAAGTCAGAGAAGGACAAATGCCATAAGAGTTCACTTACACGTGAAGTCTAAACACCAAAACAAATAAACAAAACGGAATCAAACTCGTAGATACAGAGAACCTATGGATCTTGCCCGATGGGACTGGGGAGGGGGCACAGTGATGGGTGAAAAGAGGAAGGGATCAAGTGGTACAAACCGATAGTTACATAATAGTCATGGGGATGTAACGTACAGCATGGGGAATGTAGTCAATAATATTTTAAAAACTATGTATGGTCCGATGGGTACTGGATTTAGAGGGAAGAGCAGTTCCTCAGTTTTAGAAATGTCTGGTCACAGTGTTGTATACCTTAAACTAATACAATATTGCAAACAAAATGTAACTGAAAAACTGAAAAAATCCTTAGAAAAAAGAATAAGGGTCACAGGTTGCGTCTCACGGTGGGAGAGTAGAATAGTGGGCTTACCATAATTTAGACCAGCCGTCTACATTGATCCTTGCCATTTACTAGCCCCATGACTTTTGGCACATTACAAACTCTAAGTCTATGAGACAGGCTGTCCACTGTCCAGCGAGTCTGATCGGCCCTGTCTTCTGAGACTGGTAGCATATATGTGATCTAGAGAAAGCACCTGTCACTGTGCCTGTCTTGTATTGAGACATTAGGCAATAGTAAATATTTCTGATTATCTTGACCTCAGAGATTACCATTCATCCAGCTGGGATTTCTTTTTTCATTTCTTTTTCTTCCATTTTTCTTTTTTGACATCTAAGGCATGTCATGAAATATGCAGTGATCTGGGGTGGGTGGGGGGGGGGACCTCCCAGTGGGCGAAAATGCCCCTTAACAATGAAAGCTCAGTAATCTGCTCTCTCTAACCCCTCTTTACTCTCCTTTGAACCTGTTCCTTATGAAGTAGAGCAGACCTCACCCTCTTTTGTAACGATAGCTCCTCCTAGCCTGTATAATTATTCAGGCAAGGGATGGGCCTTCTTTGACTAAACACCCCCAGGGCAAGCATGAAGACTTCCAAAGAGCTGATGCTCCATTAATGACCGTGTAAAAGAAAGCCATGAACAAAGAGGTACACGCACAGTGCTTTATATTTTCAAACATGCTTGACGAACATTAGCAAAGCCAGGTAACATCTTTTAAATGTATAAAAGGAAAGACGAAATGGAGTAAGGCAATGCAAAGCTGACCACGTGTGTGTGTGTCTCTCTCTATCTCTCTCTCTCTCTATAGATAGATAGATAGATAGATAGATAGATAGATAGATAGATAGATAGATAGATAGACAGATATAATATGTATTTAGATAGATAGATAATATATAGCTATATTATATATATACGTTTCTATATTCTGATCCCAAATCTTTCTGTGTGTAGTTATTTATATTTCCAAGGATACTGCTGTCTTAAAGATATGTTATCTTGTTCTACATCACAAAAGGAATTTTATGGATTATCAGTGCATATTTCAAAACCAAAATCTTACTCCTAATCCTGACACACGGCAAGGAACGTGTGATCTGTGTCGTTCACGACTTAAATTCTGAATGTACATAAACTTTCTGTTGAAAAGAACACTGTTTGAAAATGCAAAAAAAGACAAGATACACATTCGTCGATATTAGGAACATAGTTTAACAGGTCTTTCTAACTAGAAAGTGAGGAATCCACCTCAGAGCTCACTCGTGGGGAGGGTCGCGGCTGGACGTGGCCCTGGAGCGTGCTCTGGCTTTGTCGGTAGCCCCAGCCATGGTTGCCGCAGTGGCCCGGGCTCTCTCCTTCTCACCTCTCAAAAGCTCTTCATAATGGGGCGGGAAGTCAGTGGGGAAGGTATCATTGACCTTGCATAAAAAGTCCAGGACTTTCCCCTTGGTGGTTTCAGCTTGGGCTCTTGGGCCCCACAGGAACTCGAAGCGTGGAGGATCACTGCCGGGCACCTGCCGGTACTCAAGGTACTTTTCCTGCACCAAATTCTGGGTGATAATGTCCCTGGGCTCCCCCAAGATGCAGTGTGTCTCTTCATCGTAGACACCCAAAATATTCAGGAGTTCCCAGATCTCCTCCTCAGAGGCGCGGTTGCCATTCAAGAAGATCAAACCCAGCAGAGGCATCAGAATCACTTTTGTAGGAAATCGCAAGGCATTGCTCGTACTCTCATCCCTGCTGTCATCTAGCTTGCAGACAAGGGAATAGGAGTGACCGTTGGGCTTGACTTCCTTCAATTCTAAGCCAAAGACAAGATCCATGCGCTCAGAGGCTTTCTTGAGGATCTCGGGGAAGTGCTCCCTGTACCTTTTGTGGATGACTTTCAGCATGTCTCCCTTTTTAATGGGCTCATTCATTTTGTACTTACACAGCAGGAAGTGCATCAACATACCCGCCTTCCTAGTTAGAAGGTCGTGGCCCGAGCTCTCACTGGAAGGTGCAGCCTGGGGATTTTCACTCTTCTGAACACGGCTCTTGGCACGTACGTCAGATCTTCTGCACGAAACACCTGCGGCGGCACTGGCGGCAGCCGAGACACGTGCAGGCGCCTGGAGACTGCCAGCGACAGAAGAGCTCGAGGCACCATCCCCAGTAACAGGAGGGGAGGAGGCAGTGGCCTCTTCCTCTGCTGTCGCTGCCTGAGCACTCTTAAGACCTTGGGCCTCGGCTCTGTTCTGGCGGCGTTTCTCACGAGCACGGAGCTTACTCTTCTGACCGCGAGGCATGGTGGCTGTGGTCCCGGACAGCAGACAGGACTGTGGCCCACTGGGCAGGGGAGTTCACACCTGCTGGATAGAGAATGACCTGAGGTGAGCACCTCCGACAGGTAGGATCGCCCTTGACTTCACCGAAGGCCTCCTTTACAGGTTACCCTGTGGGCACTGCTCTGGGAACCCACAAGGCTCCTGTTCTCCTGGCCACTCTGTCCCCTGACAATCCCCTAGGAGAACCATAGCACCCATCGTGAGAGCCTCACCCTGCCTCCTACTCACCCTGCCCTGGGTTTATTCAGGTGACGGCAGGCGCCGGCAGTGGGGGCCCCTGTGTCTGCCCCGTGCGGTCCTCTGAGTTCATCTTCTCTATTATCCTGTCTACACTGGGCAGGAACTGGGTACGCTCGCCTCTACCACTCTGACAGTGACACCTCAGATACCAAGGGACCTAGGTATATAAATGAAAGGCGGGTGCCTCAGTCTACCTCCCAATGACCCCTAATTGGGGACGTACTGTGCTGAGGGCTGAGCAGGATCCTTTCTGTCCTGAGTGCGTTTGGATCCTCAGTTGTCAGTCAAGCTCCTCACCGTGGGTCCTTGCAAGGCTTGGCAGCACTCCCCTTTAACTGAACGGTGTGGCTGCCTTCACACTAAGAGCCTCACCTCCCTCAGTCCTGATATGAAGAGTGAGGGGCATGCTCACCCTGACGGCCCTCCCCTGAGATTTCTTGGGCGGACATCAACGGGTCGGGATACATGCTTCTATGATGTCCCCTTTATTCACGGTTGCTTGATAACCTTGAGTCCTTACTCAGATTCCTCAACTTGGGTCCAGGTACAGAACTGCTCATAGTAAGAGCCAATCGCTCTCAGTCCCAATAGGAGACAGTGAAGGGGACCTTATCTGACCAAGCCTGGTTTCCCAAAAGTGGGAGCTGCTGCAAGCAGGTGGAGGCCCTATGGCAGGTGGTCCCACACATGATCCCAACTCAAGGTCAAAATTGGACTCTGATAGGGTCTAAGATTTCTCCCTCTGCTGGTGTGGGACCACACCCCTCAGACCAAGACCTTCACTTCCCTGTACCTCGAGTGGGGACTGATGGGCACTAATGACCGACACATATATCTTTGAGGTCAGCCAGTGTCGAAAACAGAGAAAATTCACCGTGGCCCCCTTGATACGGTGGGGGACATTCGCACAGTCCTCAAGTTCTCGCAATGAAACCTGCCTTAACACTAAATTCTGACTCTTCTGACCTGAGATTGTCCCCTTTGACTGCGTCTCCTGCCTCCATGAGATGCTCGGGTAAGTGAGAGCAACTCCTGAGGTCAACATGCCCGAGGCCCCAGGGCTGCAAACACAGCTGGGGTTTTATGTGGCCCCCTTTCTGGGAGGGGTCCCCCATCCTCGCTCGGCGTCACAACCCGGAATCCTGTTACGGACTGGGTCCCGTTTGTCGCACTGGGCTTCCTCCACGCGACCAGGGCCCTTCCCTCCCTGACACCATCTCCACAGACAATGTGCGGACGCCCAGCCGGCCAGCTCTGCCCGGGGCCTCCGTGCTCACTTTGGGGGTTGTCGGGTACAGCCCACACCGCCGTTAGTCGCAGCTAGAGGGTAATTTAGCCGCTTTTTATCTGTTTCCTTTGCCTGGGGCCTCCCGGAGCTCACGCAGGGGCGCGGCTCCGCGCGGTGCCCTTCATGGGTAGAGGTCTGCTCACAAGCACTCGGGGCCCTCATTTCCCACCCAGTTCGGACGGGGATGTCCTCCATCTGTCCAATCGGGGTACTCCCGTAGAGGAAGCCCTTCTCCCTAACACACTCCAGGCCCAATTCAGGCCCCGTGCGGTCCGGCAGAGTCCGCTGGGGCCTCTCAGGGCCGGACCGCACGGGAGGGTTTCGGCGGGGGCACCTGCGCTATTGGGGCGGTGGCCTTCTCCCGTTCCCACGCGGGGATCTCACCTTGCCTGCAGATCAGACCCGCGAATCCACGACCCGCCGAACCAACGCCGCGCGCGCGCAGCAGGTAAAGGTCCTCGGCCCCCGCCCCGAAGCGGAAGTCAGGGAGTCCCCCCCGCCAGGGCGGTCCCGGATGTACGAGGGCTGACAGCTGGGGCGGGGCTCTGCGGGTCCTCGTCGTTTGGGATTCGGTGGCCCGCAGGACGTCGTGGACGGACCTCGCTTTTGTGACGTCAGGGCCCGGGATTCCTGCTTCTAGAGTGACCTGAGTCTTCTGGGCCCCTACCGAGGGCCCCACCCTCCCGAGTCCCGGTGGGGAAGTGGGGGCGCACTGCTTATGACGTCTGCCCTGGGCCTCCCAGTGATGACGAAAAGGGCGGGACTGAGCCTCCCGCTTGGGGGCCAGATCCCGTCCTAGGCACCGAGGGTCCTCACGTAGACTCCGGTTATGGTCAAGGCTCCACCCTTTGCGGACGTGGGGTTCGAGCCTGTGACAAGGTCCTTCCCTCCCTGTGACCACACAGCTGGGGACTCCTCAGTGGTAGCTCCTCTGGTTCTCGCTCTGGACCCCTGTGCTTTCGCGGGCTACGCGGTTCTGCGCGGGTGCTTCCCTCATGTCTCATTCCGGGTCCTCACCTGCGTATTTCTCGGAGACTGGGACTCCTCCCTCTCCTGACCCGAGGTCATCCTCCCTGGGTGGGACTCACAAGTTCCTGGAAACCCTGAAGAATATGTGTCCGAGTGCTCAGGCAGACACCTTTGCTTGGCATGTTGCTCTCCCCACACCTCCTGTAAGGGGATCTTCATCATAGCTCCTGTCTCTTGATTAAAACCTTCCTGGGAAAGACCACCCCTTTGCCAACCGTGCCACTTAACAGCTTTGTGTATTTAGGCACATCACCCACCTCTGTGTGCCTCGGGCTTTTCATCTGTGCAGTGGGTTTGGTTAGCTCTGACTCAGGGCCTGGCGGAATGAATAGAATGCATGCAGAGTGCCTGCACTGAGATTTTAAAGGATGCCGGTTCTTTTATGATTCTTCCGTTCCTTGGAGTTTCAGTCCCCTCACGGACACTTAGTTTTTTAACCCAGGAGATGTCCGAGAATATCAGCGCTCCAGGACAGGGAAAACGCTATCACGCAAAATACTGCTTACCAGGGAGAGTTAAGTCAAATTTCCCCCATCAGAGTACGTCATTCGATGTCGAGGTGAGGCAGACTTCCTCTGTGGATAGAGCAGAAAGCTTCTAAAATATGTTTCCCGGACCAAAGACTTACCCCCTTCTCAGCTGCTTTTCTTCCATAGCCACTTCTACTTTCGTTCATTCCAGCAGCAGCACCAATCTAGACCTTGCCCAGAGGCTGCCAAATTATATACAAGGGAAACTGTTTGAACACCTTTCTTTAGGGAACGGACTCAGTCTCCCCCAACTCAGGGCAAAGAGTGGCAGACCAGCGAAACCTGGGCATCCCCGCTCCAGGGATTATCACCCATATTTCCCAGAAACTCCCTGGAGACGATGTGCATGAAATATCTAATTGGCACACCGTGTTCCCCGGCACTGGGACAAGAGCACAGCACCCGTTCCTTCCCAGTTCTTGGTGATTTCTCGGTGGTTTCGTCAGAATTTCAAAGTAACTCGTAAGTGCAGTTTCCCACACGAGGCTTAGACTTTGAACTATGCGGGCCACCATCTATGCGAGTGTGAGGCCCCTGCTCGCGACTTTCACAACTTCTTTTAGCCCACCGTGCAGCTAAATAAAATGCCCTCCCGCTCGGGGCCTTCTATGTTCCCAAGGTCCAGTGGTACTGCCTTGCCTCAGGGCATTTACACTTGAGTGCTCTCATCTGGAGCCACCTGTCTCCGATCCCGTGCTGTCTTTTCATTTGCGCTTTGGGTCTCAGAGTGTATATCGCCCTTTTCCTATTATGAGAGCTGCTCGTCGACTCTATAATGCGCGGCTAGGTCTTCCTTTTCTCAGCTCTGCCAGCACTAGCATGGAGCGTTCGTAGAGTAGATGCTTAATTACCATCTGGGGAATAAGTGAACCTAATACATTATGATTTAATTCAACATTCTTGAAGTAGCCAAGAACATACCGTAAGTTACGACTTTATAAAACACAGAATAAAAGGCATTGGGAAGCCCAATATTTGCGATCTTACATTTTTTCCCCTCTATGTCTTCATTCTCTTTATTTTACTGATTTATTTATTCACCAGTTCAAGGAGGTGCTTATTCCAATGCCATGTTATCTGGCACCAGATTCGTAAGAAAGAAGGAAGTTTTCCCCATTGGTTTTACAGAACGGGAAAACTCTTAACTCTTCAACCTGAGAAACAACCATGAGTGCGACCCATATATTTCATTACTTAGATCATAATACTAGATTAACCTTTATCTAGAACTTACTCCACTGAAAAGGATGAAAAAGTAACAACACAGATCAATCTCCAAACACCCACACAGAACGGGAACCCAAGGGTGCGACCCCCTGCATTCCCTCGCTCACAGTCTGCTCTCCGCTCCTTGGACCGCTGACTGCTCTTTGCAAGCAGAAAGTGAAGAATCTGCACCCACTTCAGGAGGTGTCGGACGCCCTGCTGTGCCTGGGCCCGGATCATTCGCTGCCACGGTATTGGGGTCAGCCGTTAGTGGGACTGTGGCCCGTACTCTCTCTTCCTCATCGCGCAAAGCCTCTTTGTGCCAGGATGCGAAGGCACTGGGGACCGTACGATTGATCTTGGCGACAAACCCCAGGAACCTCATCTTGCTGGTCTCAGCGTGGACTCTCCGACCCCACAGGAACTCGTAGTGTGCTGGATCTCTGTGGGCACCTGCCGGTACCCCAGGAACTTAAGCTTCACCAGATCTTGGTTGATGAGCTTCTTGGGCTCCCGAAAGACGAAGTGTCTCTTTCCGGCGTGCACCCTCATCTTATTCAGAAATTCCCAGATCGCCTCCTCAGTGGCGCAGTCGCCATTCATGAAGATCGGGCCCAGGAGATTCATCAGGAGACTGGTCTTGGGGAATCTGCCGACACGGTTCACCCGCCCATTTTTGGGCAGATCCATTTTGCTGACGGGGAGGATATAGGAATGATGTGGAGAATCCACTTTCTTTAGGTCGATGCCAAATACCACCTCCATGCTGAAAGATGCTCTCTAGAGGACCTCAAAGAAGTGATTTTTGTCGTTCTTCCCGACTATGTTCAGCTTATGTGTTTTTGTAGCTGGCCTTTTCATTTTGTAGATCTGCAGCAGGAAGAGCACCAACATACTGGTCATCTTGCTTAGAGGATCTCGTGCATTCTGCACTCTGGAAGGTGGGGCCCGGTAGGAACTTGCTTCTTCTCCATTGTGCCGTTGGCGCCCTCGCATGATCTTGTGCGAGAAACACCCACAGACATGGAGATGGATGATTGGGCTCTCCGGGGCCCTTTACCAGGTCTACGTGACCTAGTAGCAGGCTTTCCGTGCACAACGGCTCCCAAAGGAGGAGGTGGCGTGGAGGGGAGTGCTTTCCCCTTGGCAGCTCTGAGAACCTGGGTCGCACCTCGGGCCTGGTGGCCTTTCTCATGGATTCGCAGCTTTCTCTTCTGACCCGGAGGCATGATGACTGGGAAAATGACAGCGGGCAGGAGTGCAGGTAGGACAGCAGGTGTTCCGGGCATGAGAGGAGAGAGGATGAGAGGGTGTGAGCACCTTCATCAGGGATATACCTCCACGACATTAAGAAGGCCACTTCTGCAGGTTCCCTTGAGGACAGTGCTCTACGAATCCACAGGGCTCCTGGTCTGACGGACCTGTCCTTTGAGAAATGGGTTGAAATCCTGAAAGTGAGCCTTAGGTCTCAGTCTGCCAGGCCTGCCTGCTGCTTACTGGAGTGAGAGCAGAAGCAGATGGTATAGTCCTTGAAGTGTTCCCTCCCCTGTGGAGTGTGGGGGTCTTCGCAGTTCACATTCAATGCCATCATATCCATTTTTGGCAGGGTCTGGGCGCCCTCCTCTGTGCTGCTCTAAATTTATACGTCGAATGTAGGTCCTCGTCTTCTTGGGGCATCTCAAGAGGAACATCAGGGGTGCCTCAAACCCCTGCCCCCGCCAGGGGACACCCCCCGCTGACCGCTCCATGAAACTCACTGTCGTGGCACCTCGCGTTCCTCAGGCCTCACTCCGGGTCCTCATCTTCACTCTAGGGAAGGCTTGGGACAGCCACTTCTGCTGATCTGACATCCCTCTACTCCGACAAAGGTCTCAGGAGCACAATACCATCAAAAGAAAAGAGGGTTTATTTACACTTGACTTCCATGTCTGGTCCCATCAGTGCTGCAAACAAGGAGGGGGACTCTCCATTGTCTTCTCTGGTTGTGCGGTGATTGAAACTGAAACCATCAGTCTTCCGGGTCCTCACCCTGAGTCCCGTGAAGACCGGGGACACATTCTCCCATAGAATTGAGGCCGCTCAATGAGTCCATCACCCTCTCCAGTCTGGGACACTCGAGACAGAAACGATGTGAGGGGCCCACCCTGACAGATATTCTGGCGATCTCTAGGCACTCCCTCAGGGTCCCCATTTGCTATCTATCAGGGGCGGGGTCTCTTTCCTCCGCTGACCTTAGCCTACCAGCCTCCACACAAGGCCTTCACCTCCCTGCGCTCCAATGGGGACATCAGGGCCTGCCAAATATGACTGCCCCTGCCTGGATCCTCCCAGAACTGAGAGTAGGGTGGCTGATTTGTGTTGCCGACTTTCATGTGGGGAGAGCCCGTAACTGGCACACAGGGCCCTCCCCGTGACTCTCCTGAGGGCCGTTGCCTCGATCTGAAGAATCAGAGCTACTGTCTTAGGCCAAAGCCTTCCTCCCAGAGACTATGCAGACAGACCTTAGCCAGAGATCTCCAAGAGACCTTCCTCATCGAGTCTCAGGGGCGGGACGTTGTTGAGCCACCTTAGGTATGGGGATGGGCTTGGTCCAGTCTGCCCACATTCAGATCCTCACCTTGATTTCAGACCACAGCTGGGGCCCCAGCCTGTACTGAACCAAAGCTCTGGAAAAGTCCGAGCTCTTAGAATCTGAAGCCAACGTCTGCGTGAGCCACGTCCGGCAGCAGCTGCGAGAAAGTTCTGGGAACACATAGGGGTGGTCCCTCTGGCCTACCATCTGGGGCGGAGCTCTGTGTGACCCAATCGATGAGGACTCGGTGGTCTACAGACCCTCGCTCGGAGTCCTCACTCAGGGTCCTCATCAGAGCCTGGGACTCCTCCCTCGACTGAGCCGAGCGCGCCAGGCCCCGCACGAAGCCCTCAGCGTCCTGAGTCTTCAGGGACGTAGTCAGGACGCTGGGCTTCCGAAGACATCTGCCTGGGGCCTTGTGTGCCCAACAAGCTGGACGGGACTCTGTGGGGCTCCCTCTGCAGGCAAGAGGTCCTCTCCTTGGTGCTGAGTGTCCCCACCAGGACTCCGGTTATGGACACGAATCCTCGCTCTGCAGAACCTACAATGGACCCCTTGCAGGCATGACCCTGTCAGACGAGGCCCTTCCTTCGCTGAGGTCAACCAGGCAGAAATGAGGCGGCTTAGCAGCCTCGTAGCTGCGACCGGCGGCTTTAACGGCCGAGGGCAGGATTGGGGGTCTTTAAAAGCCCCTCATTTGTCGAAAGAGCGACTCCCTGTTTCGTCCCTCCAGGCCCTCCCCTCAATCATGGCCAGTGCAGGGATCCCACCATCCCTCATATGCGCTTACTCTGCTCCCACTGAGGTCCGTCCCACCCTGAGTCCTCCCAGGTGGAAGTTAGCATGAGCCACAATAGGGCCGGGATGCGTGAGTCCCGACGAGGTGACGGCAGATTTGTGTCCCTGTGGAATGCCACTGTTCTGGAGTCAGGGGTCCCCACATGCGTCATTCGGGGTCCTCAACTCTATATGTCCGCAATTCAGGATCCTCCCTCTCCTGACCCGAGGCCACTGCCCTAAGGCCAAGGCTTTCCCCAGAGCTGACAACTCTGGGGATTAAAAGAGGGGATGGGGAGTCTGACTGCCCAGCCTGGGCAGTCTAGATCTGAGAGCAAGTTTGGGTGTTTTTCTGAGCCAGCCCCTATATTCTGGGGTGGCAGTCTCCCCATCCTGTTCCTGGGTGTCAGCTCATTATGTCCCTTGACTCTTGGATTGCCGGATTGCTTGGAAAGACCACATCCCTGCACACTCTTGAGCTGTGTCCCTAATGGACCCCTTGTAGCTTCGTGTCCCACGCTTGATGTGCGGCAGGGAAACTGCAAGATCAGGCATGGGGCACAGGACAGCGGGTGGACTGTCAGAGGAAAATGACGCTCATCTACACTTCTTTTCAATAGTCAGAATGAGACTCTGTGCATTCCGTTTTCATTGACTTATGTCCTCTGGGAAGGAGCTGCCCAGGATGGCTTTGCCATCCCTGATTTTCAGTTGCTCTGACACTGCATATGCAGATGATCACCTTGTCACCGAATATTAGCTGTGCCACCTCTCTCTTCACAACTTTCATCTATTGTGCTATTCTTCATTGCTTTGGCTACATATTTGAACCCAGTCTTTGGGCACAGAGTCCTTATTTTTATTCTCTGGGGCACATTTTGGCATGTGAAGGAACACAAGTTCTGCTTTAGGCAGAGAGGCGTGGAATGAGCAGTGTGCGCTCCAGGGGAATGCAGACCAGGTGTCGTGCCCGTCCTGTCTCTTACCAGTCCCGTCAAATCGAGCCTGTTACCAAACTCCAGGACGAAGCGATTGCAATCAACCAAACCGCTGCTTAGCATGAACGATTGAGTCCAATTGTATCCTCACTCGCTTGTTTGTGGAGGAGTCTTTCCCAGTTGGATACGACTCAGAGTTCTTGGAAGTTCTGTCAATGACTGACATCTCCCTTCCCAGCTGTCCTTCCATCTAAATGACCATTATTTGTATTCGTCTAACCACCAGTGAATATCCAGGCCCTGCCTAGAATTCTCCAATTAATACTCAAGATAAACCTCTTGAGTGCCTTTCTGGTGGAGCATTCTCAGAGCCCCCAGCCCAGGGAATGGCATCCCAGTCCAGTGGATTCTAGGCACCCCACCTCAAAGGAGTATCACCCTCATTACTCAGAACCTCCCAGGCGATGGTTTGCACACCACATCTTGTCTGCGCTCTGTGTTCCACAGCACTGGGACAGGAGCATGGGACACCTTCCGTACTCCGGGTGAAGACTTTCCCTGGTTCACTCACATTCCCAGGGTGGCTAAAGATAAGGACAATCTCTCACTGCAGGCTTAGTCTTTCATCTCTCAGGTCCTCCATCTCAGTGAGGGGCCGGTCCCTGCTCACCACTTCCACAGCCTCATCTAGCCCAGCCTGCGTCCTCACTTAAAATTATCTGTCACTGAGAGATCCGCAGTTTTCTAAGACTCCAAACTGTCTGGCCCCAGGATACTGACATTTGATTGCTTTCATCTGAAACCCCTTCCCCTCTTTACCCTTTCCTTTTTCCTTCTTTTTTAGGTCCTAGAATATCCCGACTTTTTTTTTTTTTTTTTTTTACATGATGGCAAGTACTAGACTCTAAAATTCAAAGGATCCACATTTGGTCTTTTTTTTTTTTGTCGTAGTTTAAGTAAGTTTCACATTAAAACATACCTTCAAAGAGAAGAGTCGGAACTGGAAAAGTCTCTTTTCCCTTGGATTAAAAGGAAGAGCAGGTCCTATTGATGCAAAGAAAGTTGCAATCAGATTGAGGCTGTTCAGAGACAAGTGGTCAGGAGAGTTGGTTTTCAATCCTGCGCTGATTCTACCACATATACGAAAGCACCCACGTCTGGAAGCAAATGCTGTGTGCACATTGCCTGTGCTTAACAGCGAATTATGGATTTTCATGGCCTTCTATCAGTCACTCTTTTGCTTTGTGTCCTTCCATAATGCTGTGCTGGTCGATGGCAACTATTCGACGGAGCATCCTCTTCCAATACGTTTTCTCCACTGTCCATTGCCACAGTCGTCTTTCTGCATCTGCTTTCCTCCTTCAACGAAAAGAAATGAAGACATGTATCTGCTTTATAAATTTGCTCTTCGGTAAATCCAGGGCCTCAGCTGAGAGGTGAGTGGATTGTCTACTCACAGTGTCTGCCTTCCCCGTCAGAATCGACCTCCATGTCAGTTGACTCCCCAGGCATTTTGCGTGAGGCCTTCCACCCAGATGCTGGAAGAGTGAGATCTCAGACTGGCACCGGATGCGTGGTGAGCCACGGCTTTGCATCCTACAGAGATGGTGTAGCAGTAACTGAGGATGCCTGGAGTGGCCGGGCAAGGTCTTCTGTTTGTCGTTTTTGTTGTGTTGTTATCGTTTATTAAAGCATCTCCAGTATTAGCACGACTCCTTCTAGAGAGCTCATTTTAAATGAATGATTGGGAAATAACCAAGACTGTGAGCATGAGGACTAATTCGTTAGGATTTAATATTTCTTGCATGTGTAGGTAATCTAACCAATTCCAGGTTTATAACGGTAATTTTTACAAGAAGATACACTAGAAGAAATTAGGGAAACCAAGAATCAACAGTCTTTTTCTTATTTAGCGTTTCTCTCCCTTTCTGGCCTTCATAATTAAATATTTATAAAGTACTCATCAATGGCCATGCCACCCTGAACGTGCTCGATCTCGTCTGATCTGGGAAGCCAATCAGGGTCGGGCCTGAGTAGTACTTGGATAGGAGACCACATAGGAAATCCCGCTGCTGTGGGTGCTTAAAAATACATGCATAAATGAATGAATGAATAAATGAATGAATGAATGAATAAATAATTAATAAATAAATATTTATTAACTATCTAATACAAATTAGGACCTGTATTGATACTACAACCCCAAATGAGACAGACTCTCTTCTCTTCTTAAATATAGCTCTTCACTGAGGTATGATCGTTGTACACAAAGCTGCACACATTTCATGTAAACAACGGGGTGAGTAAGGACGGAAGTATACACCCCTAAACCTCCAAACCATCTATGACGTAAACATATCCCGTTCTTCAAAACGGTGTCCCCACTTTATATGTATTTATTTTTTATTGCGAGAGGCGCGGGGAATACAAAACAATTAACATAACATTCTCCCTATCATCAAAAGTTAAGTATGCATGATCATGTTGGTATCTGTGAGACCCAGTACGTTTCTAGAACTTATTCCCCTTATATGACTGAAAGTTTGCACCCTTTGACAAGTACCTCCCCATATCCCTTCCTCCCTGCCCCTGGCAACCACCATTCTATGCTGCTTCTACGGGTTTGACTGTTTTGCATTCCTCATATCAGTGCTTCTTCTGTGGCTGGCTATCTCACTTAGCATCATGTTCTCTGGGTTTGTCTCTTTGGTTGCAATGGCGAGGTTTCCTCCTTTCGAAGGCAGATGAAAGCTCCATTGTATGTGATACCCTATTTTCTTTATCTGTTCATCCATCGGTGGACATTGAGGTTGTTTCCATTTCTTGGCGATGGCGTATCCTGTTGCCATGAACACCGCAGCGCGGTTATATCATCAAGATCCCGATTTCGGTTTCTTTGGATAGATATCCGGAAAGAGTGTTGCTGAATTATATGCTAGCTCTATTTTTTAATTTTCTGAGGAACTGCATACGGTTTTCCATAGTGGCTGCACCATTTATGCTCCCGTAACACGATACGAGTCATCTTTTCCATGTAGTTGCACATAATTCGTTTGGTCTCTAGGTGGGGGAGACAGCAATTCAATCAGCTTCACGATTTTTCTTGCGGTAGGAATGCTTCATTTGATAACCACTCTCTTAACCTGA